>NW_027675129.1:0-296082 GCF_904066995.2 Poecilia reticulata | reverse complement strand
ATGCTCATTATTTGCTGTTGCATAATATTTTTATTCTGTCTCACTTCTGCACACATCAGCATTAAATTAAGAATTTGATTTCTCATATAAAATATTTAGAACTAAAACCCATAATCATATTTGTGTTGTATTAGCTATGTTTTAATGGTTAATTTTAAGAATCATAACATTATTTTCTGCCTTAAAAAATAAAATAAAAAAACTTGTTTAAATCTCAAAATTTAAATACAGCGTCATTAAAAAGCAAGACTACCTGCAGCTTTTGGTTTAGAAATTTAAATTTAAAAGTATTTCTTTGCTCTCAAAGAAAAATTTAATGTTATTATAACTAATAAATTCTAATTCTTTATAGAGTTATTTTAGATAGTGATGGCTTTTGGTAGGAAATATCTCTTGAAAACATCCAACAAAAAACACTCCATTACTGGTTAGCAGTGTTATGAAGAGGACAGTTCGGTTTTCTAAGATTTTCTTGGTTATATGAAGACTTTTTCTTTTCATCGTCATCTCCATCAGTGCCACAATCATCCCCAGAGGCAAACCAGAGTTGTTCATCAGATTGTTGAGACTTGAACTGTCATCTGTCCTTGCTTCCTGCATAAAAGAATGAAAAATAAGAGAGTTCATACTCATACATGTCGTAGGGAAATGTGTAATTATCTTATATACAGGAAAAAAATTTAAGTTCCATTTTAGATCTTTAAGAGGTAAGTGTGCTAAAACATTTGTACTAGTACATGCCCAAAAATGACAAATTAGAGAATAAAAATAATTGGTATTGAAAGAAAACCCGGTACTGACACAGTTAATAAAAACATAAGTATCCAGATATCCTGAGGAAAAAAAATTGATTATAATATTTGTAGCTATCTACTGCATATAAAGAGCAATGCATTTATGTACTCACCTTGTCAATGCAATGAGCAGGTGGCTCGTCCATCCTACTATGGTCAACCAAAACAGCAGGAGATGCCTCAGCACTGCTCAGCTTATTTGTGTTCAAATTGAGGAACTGTTGACGTCAGGGCCCAGAGGCGAACTTTTCACCAGTGCGTGTTTGGGTATATATGTGTGTGTGCGTGTGTAGTCAGAGGAGACAGGTGAAGCCGAGCCCCATCTGTCATCATGGAAAATAAAATGTAATAAAATCGTTTAAATTGCATTGCTATTTTCAAATAGCTATTTTTTACTTAGCTTAACTAATTCTGATTATTTTTTATTAAAAATCGCTGGATTTTTGCATTTTCCCACTAAAATGCTCAGAAGCGAAGCCGGTGATTATATATACATTACTGATTTTCTCTCTGTCTCTCTCTCTCTCTCTCTCTCTCTCTCTGTCTCTCTCTCTCTCTCTCTCTCTCTCTCTCTCTCTCTGTCTCTCTCTCTCTCATATATATATATATCAGTGAGGTTTATAGTTGCTGAGGCAACGACTTAATACTTAATTATGATTAAGTATAATTAATCAGAATCGGATTTACACATCTGGAACCCTGCATGCTATTGTTTACATAATGAAATTTCGCGCATGCGTGCAATCCAGGAGGGCATAAAGGCTATTCCTTTACATGCCATCTATATCCCAACGCAGTCACAATGAGCGCCCCCAGCCATGAGGCATGAGAACTGCCTTCCTCAGGTTGAATCTGTTCTCTGCGTTTCTGATCTCTCATCAGTACACGAATCACATTACACACACTGTTGATGACAATAAAAACACAGTACATTAAATAAATAGAACAACCATCCTGTTTGATAACAGGGAGCTAGCATGTTAGCGAGTTGCTAACATGTAAACAAATGGCAGTTCCGATTTGCGGCAGAAGTTGTGCCCATAAATTATACAAAGCTTCATTTACACCATATAAATGCAAAATGTACCAATGTGGACTATGTATCATACATTATAATGAACTGACAGCTCTTTCTATGACTCGTCACATTGTGACGAAATCACGCACAAATCAGAGACTAAATTGCAGCAAGATTTTATTCCTACTGTCTCAACACTTAAGATTCCTCGCACAAAGCAATAAAATGATATAAATTCTACTATAAAGTAAGAGATTACAATGAAAAATGCCAATTTTATCGGTTCCCAAAACGTGGGTTTTCTGCACAAATCCAGGTTGGAGAAATCTCCCTCCGCACCATTTTGCTTTTCGCTTCCACACACGAAGCAGGAAGATAGCGGGGAGGGTAATCAGCTTGGCTCGAGTGATCTTTGAAACAGGAAAGCGCCGTCGTTAGCACCTCATTCAGAGCTGCTAACAACTCATTCAGAAAGCATGGGATGGGGTTTCATGTGAATTTCGACCCTGAAGTGAGGTTACAAAGCCAATATTTCCACGCGTATTTGATGACAGGGAATTTAAAGGGACACGCCCCTTTAAATCCGTCAGCTGATTTTAATTAGCCGTAAAACATTTTGGGCAAAACTTGTATGCGGGATAGTTTTCGAATGATGAAAGCCTTCTTTAACGGGCAATAAAAAAAAAATAAAAATAAATAAAAATTTAAAAAAAAAGTCCTGCGTAGCGTTTGTTTACGGAGATAGCCTAAGTAGGGCTAAAGAGGTTTTAAATAAACTTTAGTGATAAAGCTGAGGCATGTTGTTATTTTAATTCATATTTGTTCTCTTGATTTTGCTTTTCTTTTTGTCATTTTCAGAAGACAACATGTAAACTTACAAATCAACCCAAACAAGCGAGAGGTTCATATTAAAAATGACAAAATCATTAACATTTCTGGATGTTGCTGTGGAGAAGAGAAGCATCAGAGCAGATATAAGAATGAAACAATATAATTATTGTTAATATATGACTCGAAGCGTTAATCTTCCTATACCTACGAGTCTTTCTACTTTTTCTTGCATTTTCGGCAGCAGTCATTGTCGGTTAGCAATTCTTATAATTCTCGTAGCCATTCTTCAAGACAACTTCTTGAAGCTCATAAAAAATACAATTATTCAGTATTAATCATTTTTATTTGTGGCATTATTAATCATTATTTACTTGTGTTTGTATAGTTATATAAATATGTATTGATATTATTAAATAATGTATTTAATTTTGAACGGCTGTGTGCTTTGTAATATGCTGATCATACATCAATATCAGAATATTCCATTCCTATTGTTATAGCAGTAAGCATATTTAAATATGCTGAACTATGTAATAAAAACATACTTAAAAAATACAATTGTTTATAAATGTAGCTTTGATAGATGTTTGAATATGGTTTCCAGTAACAAAAAAGCGTGTTATGATCGATTAAATGCGCTGATACGTCATCGTGCCTGCTAAACACAGAACGCTGAGTGGGTGGACCGCTCCAAGATGGCCGCCCGAGATTTAGACGAGAGCTGTCACTCATCAACAGAGCGGTGTTTATGACAGTGATGAAGAAGTGCTATTTAATAAGAGTTAAATCTAATACTTTGAACAAAAGCCACAGTAAGGCATGAGTAACGAAGGGAAATAAGGAGTCTATATGATTTTGAATGTAATTATTTAAATTTTGCTTAAATGGTTTGCACCTCGGGGCCACCGTAGTAAAATCGATAATGTGGGTGTAATCCTAATCTAGCCCTCACTTAATTTTATTAACTGCGGGATGAAGAAAAAAATACCTTTCAGTATGGATGCAACCATGACTCTGAGGGTGGATAATTTCTCCCAATGCCCGCCCTTGCTGAAGGTCCTGCTTTAGTGTGTTAGGTGCTCTGTGGCGAGAACAAGAGTACAAACAAGAACGCGTAAACCTGCCACGGCTTTATGGACATGCGCAGTTCAGTGGCTTTAAGTGGCGTTCCTTGAACGTCACATGCATTTGCTGAGCGGGGCAAGCCCCTGCCGTCTCTCCCACAGTAAGTTAAAATTTTTCTATTTAATATTTTGTTTATGACAGTGATGAAGAAGCAGTGTTATTTAATGAAAATTTATGCTAATACATTTTGAACTTTCAACAAATGCCAGAGGAAGGCATAAGTAACAAAGGGACTTAATAATTAGTCTATATAATTTTGAATGTTAGAATTAATTTTAAGGCGATAAAAAATAAATGCAGTTGTAAATGGTATGTTTCAAAGCACGAGTTGTACACGAGACTTAAAACTGGTGCCAAATCTTTCTTGAATTGATTTAACAAGCTTGTAAAATCCACAGTCGTAATCAAAGTGGAAATATCCGAGTGCTCCTGAATGTCTCTGACGTTTTGCTTGGCGTTCTCTGCCGTTACGTTCTCACTTCTTCGTTTGTGTCCAACAGGTAAGCGGTGTTTTAATTAGGTCTGTTGTAATAATAAAATTATAAACAATGAGAGACAGTTTCGTTGTCAAAGAGTTATTACATAATTGCTTAAGTGTGGCTGTAACTTAATAAGGTTGAAAACAGCTATATGTAGTTTTTTTCTGATAGCAAACAATCATTAGCATATGCTAAAATTGACGGCTGCTGTATAACTCGAATGAAAACCAGTCTATTAAGATTGAAGAGGGTATTTCCAATTAACTTAATTTATAACCATGTATGTTAGTATTTGTCTTCATGGTCAGCTTCTATTCAGCTAACTATGTATAAAATTGCAACCGTAATCTCGGAGTTAATTAGACTTTCCTGTTCAACTGAAACTGGGACTGTCAACCGTTAAGGGGCTGTTAGGCCGTTAGATAAACGTTGGTTTGTTCTTGGGTTGTGCCTTGTAGAGGTGGCTTGCAGTAATCAGAAAATGTAAAAGATGAAAGACGGTTTTATTGTTAAATATATTAATAACTGCTTCTTAACGAATCGCTATACCATAATGAAGTTATAGACAGCTAACTATCTTATTTCTTATAGGTGCCGACCGTTAGCATCACATGCTAACATTGACGCCTACTATATAACTTAACTGAAAACCACTCTATTCAGAATGAGGAATGTATAATAATCAAATTAACCTTATGCAGTATAATTTTTATAATCTAATTTCTAACTATATATGTTAGCATTTGTCTTTATGTTCAGCTTCTACTCAGCTAACTAGTTAAAAAGAAATGGAACCGTAATAGTCACAGTTAATTGGACTTTCCGGTTAACCTGGAAATGTTAAGAATTAATGTAAAGAATATTAATCTGTTTGTAAACCCGATTTCTGTAGTGAGTTTATTAATTTATGTAAATATTCCAAGATAAATAGCTAATAATGAACTGTGCTTTCCAACGTGTTTTTATTTTTTTTTTTTTTATCAAGTCAATAATTGTAAGATAACACACAGTGTCTTTTCACAGACTGAAAGAAAACTGCTCACCAACGTGCTTTGGCTGGTAAGTACATTGCAAAGTTCAGCAGCCTGTCAAGCACAAATGCTTTTAACAATAAATTAAGGCAAGACTGGACATTTTATACTGCTCCTAATACATATGATAAATAATATTGATCTATTTGCAACTCGGATTCATAATATTTATGAACATATTTATTAAAATTATTTACTTTTTTTTTTATTCTTGCTAGTATTCAAAGTGAAACAGCAAATAGTGAACAGTATCCATTTACCAATGTGTCCGGTCGTACTGGTGGTGTCTGTGGACCCTTGGATAACTTTGACTATGTGTCTTTTCTCAGACAGAACACTGTCCCGACGTCCTTTGGCTGGTAAGTACATTATTTTTTAAAGATAAACTGCTTCTAGATCACATCAGCAAACTGCATTCCAACATTCTCTATTTGGAAAGAATGAAAATATGACCAGATAGTGACAATGAGGAAAACCTGAAAATGTTTGACAGTTTCATTCTGAACTAACATCTCATGAACACAGAAATCTCACAAATTGAGATTGTTTAGATCAAAACTTAAAAGCTTTTTAGCAAACTTCCACATTTTGTTGAAATATTTTTTTTTCTGTACTGTGCTACCATCTTTGTGCAGTAAACCAATGTGTAATGTGGTGGTGATCTTATGGGCTGTCTAAAATCCATTTATATTACAATCTTAGACTAACATTTAAAAAAAAATTTCTGTTAATTTAGAGTGTCTTAAAACCAGACTCAATACATTTTTTAAAAAATCTTCTCAGACAGAACTCTGTCTGAGAAAATAAATAAGTTGATAGTGTCACTCCCAACTCTTATCTTCATTGCTATAGCATTTCAGATGCACTAATTAAAAAGGCCCAATTAGGGACAAACGCTCACAGCAGTAGCAGAATGATGCAAACATAGGACTGATGCTTTTTAAGTTTGTCAGTTTTGTGTATTTGCTCCTGTCAAATAAATTCAATAAATTCAACTGTTGTTTCCCTCCTTTCAGACTACCTAGACATTGCCCCCACTTCTGCTCAGTGAGGTGAGTACTAGCAATGTGTGGCTTTATTTGATTAAAAAAAGTTAGCTGTCACTGAACACCTCAGTGATTGTTTAAAAAAAACACTGAGGGTTGTGTACGTAGTTAAATGTACAAGACTTTAGCATCTTTAAACCTGTGTAAGACAGCTACTGAAAGTCATTTGATCAACAACTGGATATGATGACATCCATGTTTCTACATTTAAACCAGTGTCTGATTCTCATCACAATGTTTGAATTCATTCAGGGTCAGAATTTATGTGCTTTGACTTGCTTTTGATGGGCAGAATCAGTCTTTTGGGAGCAGGACTAACTGAAGCTACATGGAACATTTTTATTTTTTTAGAATAGAAATACTCTTTATTGTGTCACATGGAAAAATGTGAATGTCAACAGTAAGCAAAGAATACATAAAAAATAACACCCTTTAATTGTTTGAGAAAGGAATGTTTGTATTTGGATTTGAATATCTGATGATAACCTAATTTATGTCACTTAGACATCTCTAATCAGACAGGTGTATGCTGCCAGTTAAAAAAGAACCTGGTATTCGTTCTGAACATGACACGCTTATCTTCCAAGAGGTTGTTATGAGCTGACAAGTCCAGAAATGTTTAGATCAAAGCAGTTTGTGTACAGACACCAAAGAACCTTAGCGGATATGTGTTCTGGACCCCAGAATGTTTTCTGATCAGCTACTAAGAAAACGTTTTTACACTCCCTCACAGAGAGAAGTGGATCTAGACACCTTCCTCCCTGGTGAGCGGATGTTCCAACGTGGATCAGCCGAGCTGTCACAGCTGATCCAACCTGACGCACACACAATTTTAATAAAATCATATCTACAAACATTTGCCTTAAATTGGATCCAAACAGGATATGTTGGTTATGCTCACATGACAACCCTGTTGTCCAAAACCCTGTAAGAAGCATGACTCAGTACAGCAACAACCCTCTGAGTTGTTTGGTGGACTAATGATGAGGTTTTCTGTCTTGATGAGGTTTTCTGTCACTCACTTTAAGCTCTGATCAAGAAGGTCCAAAGCAACATTAAATTCTTCTAAAGCAGCTGCTGGCTCTTTTATCTGTTGGTATGCTGGGATACAGCTTATTTCGTATTGAATCAGTAATATCATAATCTACATTCATTGAATTATTTCAATAAAGGTCATGAAAACACAGCAACAACCCAATTCACACCACATAGCTTAGTTCACAATAGTAGTAGCTATGCATCTCTGCATAGCTTGAACCTTATCAGATGAAATCTGACCCAGAAACTGCTCTGTTGAGAATGTTTCATTTTGATGTCTATTGGCTGTTCTTTGTCTCGCAGGTGTTCCACGGACCCTCTTTCTCTAACCACTGTCGGAAGCATTTTAATTTTCCAACTGTGTTTTTTCCTTTCCTCTTCTTTCCAACATATCTGGAAAACCATTTTCTGTGCATTTTTCTATTCCATCCCTAAACTGACAAGCATTTCCACAAACCAGCATCCCAATAGGTGGCCTGGTTTTTCCGAATTCAGGAGCCGGTTTACCAGTAACCAGAGTTCCCTTTTTTTCTTCAACCATCAGTTTACTGCCAAATTGATGTTTGCCTGTCTCTCTTAATCTAGTTTACCAGTAACTAGATCTGTTTTCCCCTCACATCTTACGTCCTGTGACCTCTGAACAGTTGTGACATTTTCTGAATATCGTGGCATCCATTTTCTGAATCTCATATTGTGGCATCTATCATAAATGCATTTCATGTCATGTGAAATCATTTCTTGAACTGAGTTTACCAGTAACTCATCTGACTATCTATTGAGAACCTGAGAGAATCTCCCCTCTCACTGCTCTGTCTTTCCTATCTACCTCTCTCCGCTGTAAGAGTAAATAACTGGGAAGCTTGACACTAAGACGTCTTGTTGAGTAATAATTTAATAAGTTTGAAAAGCTTCCATTTCAAAATTGGCTGAAAATAAATAATTACTCAAACAGGTCAACTAAAAACTTGATCTGGATAAATTTTAAAATTGAAAACAAAAATTGTTTTCTACTGAAATACATTGCTCCAATTCTATTTGGACTTAAGTAAAGCTCTCGTCTTGTCTGGCGAAATAGACATATAGATCATTATTGGCATAAAGTTGAAAACGGTAAAAAGAAAAAACTTTGAAGTTTGGTATTTCTAAGACGTCTTTTTGAGTAATCTGATTTGGACCTGAAGTTTGAAAAAAGTTCTATTTCAAAATTGGATTATAATTTTCTATTTTAAATAATTTCTGAAACAGATCAGCTAAATACTTGATCTGTATACATTTAAAAACTGAAAATTAATCTTCTGAGCTAAATCTTTATTGAACAAAATTCCAATTGGACTGAAGTAAAGCTCATTTTTTATCTGAGCTGCCTAATTCGTGTTCCTGCTTGCTGCTACTGACGTTGGACTGAACTTCAGGTTTGTGCACAGGTTTGTACTGACTAGCTATTCAACACTAATACATTGATTGTAAGTGCATTGGTGTAGTTTTGTGTTGTATCTGCTTATCTTGAGATAAAAAGATCAACGACCATTGGAGTTGCTGTTTCCTGCCTGACCTGTCCAGAAGTCTAATCAACAATGCCCAGAAAGAATCAGCGTTCCCAGGCTCAGAAGCTCAGATGGCAGAAGGAGAAACAGCCTCAGAGCGATAAAGTGACAGGTACTGACTCGGAGGACAAGTCAGTTGAAGAGTCTGTTGAGCGACAGCAGGTAAACAATATAAGTGAAAACAGTTTATCCTCTGTGGTAACAGTTTCTAATGGAAACACTGCCAAACCAGTATTCCAGCATAATGCAAAAGATACAAAAAGTGCATCACAAATGTCTTATGCTGACATGGTGAAAAGGGGACGTGGTTCAGCTCAGCAGTCTCGAGTTAATGTAGAACTTCAGCCATCAGTGATAAATGTGTGTGCCTCACGGAGTCAAGATTCGTTAAAATATGGAAAATACAGGAACAGTCAGTGTATGGCCAACAGTTTGGTTTTTCTGGCTTTTTTCCATGAGAATGAAACAATTACCAGACCAGATCTTGACCTCATTCTGGATAAAGGTGATGCAGTGTACAGAACGGCTAGAGAAAGATTTCCTCGTAGCATCCATTTGGCAACTGATGAACTACCAAATGAGGTACTGGCACGCAGGTCAACATATCAGATCGCCATGACTCCAGTACCCGTATGTGGAACATTTGGAGGTGGACAGAGTTTTCCAAGCCTGGAAAAAGCATTGAGACAATTGTCATCAGATGTACAATATGGGCTGCTGATCATGTCAGGCTTGGCCATTGGGGTTTTTAGAAGCAGATTTTGTGAGTATGGATACTTTGACCCACACACAAGGAACAAAAATGGAATGCCAATGACATGCAATCTTTTAAACTTTGGCACAGCAGTGATGCTGAAATTTTCCCGTCTTAGTGACATGATTCACAGATTAAAATCAGTGTACACAATGCTTAATGTTCCATCATCTTGTGCATTTGAACTCCAGCCCCTCTCATTTTACCAGAGAGATGCTTCAGACACAGTTGGCACCTCTCCACTGTTAAATGAATCTGAGACACCAACTGCTGTTCAGCAAGAGGTTGAGTCTGCTTCCCTGACACAAAACATTCCTGCTCTTGAGTCAAACATCAATGTTGAAGTCATGTGTCCTGTTGCAAGTGGTCCTTCTGATGATGTAATTGAAGGTGTATCTAATGCAGTTAGTTTTATGTCGTCTGTCACACAAGAAAATATAGTACTCCCCATTTCCAGTGAAACAAAAAATGCAACAAGTGCACTTTTGGAAATGTCTTTGAAACTGTCAAAGTACCCTAAAGCGAAAAGAAAAAAGATGAAGATGAGACTACTTAAGGCAGAGATACCGAAACAAAGAAAAGAGAATCAAAAAAGGAAGGAAAGAGAAAACTATGCGTTAAGCGAGTCCTTCAGAGCAAAGAAAATATCTTATTCTCACAGGAATTTTCAAAACAACCCTGAAGGGAAGCAGAAGAAAAACCTGTACATGAAAAATCTGTATAGACAGAGTTATGAGTTTAAAGAGAAACAGAGATCACGCATCAGAACAGCTTACAAAGAGAATGAAAAATTTAAACAAAGACAAAAATACTATGTGAGTAATTTATACAGAAATAATCCTAGATTTCAGGAACGACAGAAAAGCTACATGAGAAATTTATACAGAAATAATCCAACATTTAGACAGAGACAGAGGTCTTATAAGACTGAGCTTTATGCAAAAAACAGAGAATTCAGGCTCAGACACAAAGAACTGATGAAATCCCTAATGAGAGACAAATACAATAAAGACAGTTCATTCAGGATGCTGCAAAAGAACAGATGTGCACTGAATGTAAAAAGAAAATACAGACAGATGAAAAGATTTCCTCAGAGAGAAACGGAGAATCTTGAAACATGTGTTGCACAAACTAATACGCCAGAGAACAGACTGATTAATGAAGCCATTTCAGTTTTCAGATTAAATATAAAGGCTGGCCCTACTTATGTGTGCACTGTGTGTCACAAGTCCTCGTTTCCCAACCAAGTAGAACTCTGTAAAAGGTCAAATTATGTAAAGAAACCAGATGTGGTTGAACAGTGTCTAACAGGCAAGTATGTCCATGTTTGCGATGAAAGCTGCATGGATAGACAGTGTACAGTACCTCATGAGAGAAGTCAAGAGTGGATTTGTCACACCTGCCACAGACATCTAAAGAAAGGATACATGCCAACACTAGCAGCAGCTAACAAACTTGACTTGGCAGAAATTCCCAGTGAACTGTCAGATTTGAATATTCTGGAAAGACACCTGATTGCTAAGTGCATACCTTTCGCAAAGATCATTCCTCTTCCAAAAGGCAGACAAAGATTAATAAGGGGCAATTTTGTGTGTGTACCATCAGAGCTCCAAGAGACAGTCAATGCCTTGCCCCGGCTTCGGAGTGAGTCCCAAGTGATGAGAGTAAAATTGAAGCGACGTTTGTCCTATAGAGGTCATCAACTTTTTCAGACAGTAACCTGGTCTAAACTAATCTCTGCATTACTAAAACTGAAGCAGATTCATCCAGAGTATCGGGACATAAATATTAGACATGAAGCTGAGCTTTGTGACCCTACACTTCCTGATGATGATGACGATGATGATGACGATGATAGCGAAGTAAGTATGGATGAGGATGACTATGATGAAGCAGATCTGATGGAAATTGACGAGTATGAGAAAAATGCTTTATGTGAGGCTGAAAATGATCAGGACAATGATTGTGAACAACTCCAGCCACAGATGAATGACGGAGAAGAAGGTGATTTGCCAAATGGAGGATTTGCTATAGAATCATGCCTTCAGCCTCCTGACATATCAGAAGAGATACTTTGTTTCTCTGAAAGTACATACTGCTTGGCGCCGGCACAATCAAATTCACCCGTCAGCTTTTTTAAGACCCCAAATTTGGAATCCATGAGCTTCCCGGTACAATTTCCAACATCAGAGAACACTTTGGACACAAGGAGACTCATTAAAGTGACACCAAGTGGATATTTCAAGTCACGGCTATTTCATGTTGATAATCGCTTTGCCAGAGACCCAACATACTTGTTTTTTGCACAGTTTGTGACAGAGATACACTTGGCTAACAACAGCATGACGATTCAGCTACGAAAAGGAAAGACCAGAACCAGAGATGGTCGCAGAATAACCTCAGGTATGTTGCAGGACAAACGAGAGGTTGAGAAACTGGTGAGAAATAAAGACGCCATGAGATTCATGCAACCTCTAAGAGGTACTCCAGCATACTGGAACAGAGCAACAAAAGACTTGTTCAGTATAATTCGTCAAATTGGCACCCCCTGTTTTTTTGTCACGTTTTCAGCTGCAGAGTTCAGATGGCCTGAAATCATTCAAGCCATAAAGAGGCAACAAGGTGAGGAAATTGATGTCGACGCTCTTGACTGGACCGCCAAGTCTGAGATTCTGCGATCCAATCCTGTCACCTGCATGCGTTTATTTGATAAGCGAGTTGAGGCACTTTTCAGAGATTTGTTGCTGTCAGATGCTCAGCCTTTGGGAAGAGTGATTGACTATTTTTACAGAGTTGAGTTTCAGCACAGAGGAAGTCCACACATCCATGCGATGCTATGGGTTGAAGGAGCTCCACAGCTGGATGAGTCAGACGATCAAACTGTGTGTAATTTTGTTGATAAATACATCTCGGCACAGCTTCCTGATCCAGACAGAGAACCAGAACTGTATCGGAAAGTTTCTGAAGTTCAGAGGCACAGTAAGAATCACACCAGATCTTGTTTCAAGAGTGTGAACTCTGGTTGTCGATTTGGTTTTCCAAAGCCCCCCTGCAGAAACACAGTGATCTCCAGACCAGGTGAGAACAAGGACACTGAAACTGCCAAAGCCAAACTCAGACCTTTGATGCAACTCCTGAACGAACCTGAAGTCGCTTCCATGAGTTTAGAGCAGATCCTTTCTCGGTGTCACTTGACGCTAGAAGAGTATGAATCTTGTCTTCAGACCATGAACAAAAAGACTGCCATCTACTTGAAGCGTGATCCCAAAGATTGCTGGATAAATGCTTACAATCCACATCTGCTTAAAGCTTGGGACAGTAACATTGATGTGTCTTTTATACTAAATGCCTACTCATGCATACAGTATCTAACAAAATACATCACAAAGAAAGAAAGTGGACTGTCAGAGTACCTGAAAACAGTGATTGACAATTCAAACATGGACCGAGTCAATGAGTGTGATGAAATGAAAGCGATCATGCAAGCGTACTCTAAAAAGCGAGAAATTAGTGCTCAGGAGTGTGTTGCTCGTGCCTGTGGATTAAAGATGAAAAACTGTTCCCGCAGTGTTGTGTTCATACCCACAGACGATAATCCTGTAAAGATGAGTCGGCCAATGTCTTTCTTGGAGGATATCCCATCGGATTCCTGCAATATATGGATGACCAGTTTGACGGATAAGTACAAAGCAAGGCCTGAAATACCCGAATATGAGGAAATGTGTTTGGCTGATTTCGCTGCTACCTGCAGGTTTGTAAGTTCAGAGAAGGCAAGCACTAATGGTGTTTTACCACTTTTAAATCAGCTGGGATTTGTAACAAGGCGAAAAAATGACAAGCCCTCCGTCATCCGCTACTATCATTGTTCTAAAGAGAAGGAACCGGAGCAGTTTTATGCCAGATTACTGAGACTGTACCTTCCTCATCGGTCAGAGTTTGAAATTCGAAGCGTCAGTCTTCCTACCTACGAGTCCTTTTACTCCTCTGGCTGTGTCCGCCTACCAGGTTCAGACCTCCTTGAAACCGTCAAAAGTGTTGTCAAGAGAAACAGAGACAAATATGAGAAAAACAGTGAGGAGATTGAGAGTGCCCTTGAAGAGTTTGAGGAAAGCAGAGACCATGTGATTGATGAGTGGTGTAATCTTGCTCCTGATTCTGAAGTTGTGAGGTTGCAGTGTGACGACGACCTTCAGCCGGCAGAGCCTGAAAACGAACAGGAAAATGTACCAGACTTTTGTCCTCAGTCTTCTGCCGTCAATGAAATGCGAGCCATCAGAGAACCTCCCGCTATGGATCCGAATTTGCTGAGACAAATGTATCAGAACCTGAACCAGAAGCAGGCCTGTATTTTCTATGCCATCAGAGACTTCTGCCTTAAACTTGTGTGCGGTCTGAAACCAGAGCCATTTTTTCTGTACGTAAACGGTGGGGCAGGTACTGGAAAGTCGCATCTGATTCGATGCATTTACTCAGAGGCACGCAAAATACTCAGCAGGCTGCCACGCTTCTCAGAGGATGCTGATATTTCTGCTCCAACTGTTCTGCTCACTTCTTTCACTGGAACGGCAGCTTTCAACATCGGTGGAACAACACTGCACTCTTTGTTTAAACTTCCAAGGTCGTTAAAACCTCCAATTCAAGGTCTTGGCAATCAGTTGGATGAAATCAGGTCAGAACTATTCAACGTTCAAATCTTGATCATTGATGAGATCTCAATGGTTTCTAAGCCCCTCTTTGCTTATGTGGATGCACGGCTCAAACAAATCAAAGGAAGTCATAAACCATTTGGAGATGTATCTGTATTGGTGCTCGGCGATTACGCTCAGCTGAAACCAATTCGCCAATCTACACCTCTTTGTGTACACGACCCAGCGGATATTGACTTGTGGCAGGAACATTTTCAAATGACCTCTCTAACTGAGATTATGAGGCAAAAAGATGATATTGCGTTTGCAGAGATGCTGAACAGAATTCGGGTGAAAGGAAAAACTGATGAATTGTCTCAGGCTGACAGAGATTTGTTATCACAAGCCATCACAGAACCAAGTCTTTGCCCTGCTGACGTTTTGCACATTTTTGCAACCAATAAGTTGGTGGATGAACACAATTTGGCAACTCTGAACTTGTTACATTCCAACATCATCACCATCGACGCAGATGACTTCCAAAAGGATCCACGAACAGGCAGAATGGCACGCAAAGAAAGACCATGCAAGGGAGGTAGAAATGATTTAGCAGACACTTTGAAAGTTGCCGTTGGAGCTCATGTCATGCTTACCAGAAATATCGATGTTCAAAATGGACTAGTTAATGGTGCATTTGGTGTCCTAACAGCTGTTGTAACTTCTGACACTGATGAACACAGCATCAGTAAGCTGGGCCTGACAATGGATAATCAAACAAGTGGGACCAGAAACCAAAGTGGACCTTCAGAGACTGCCAATCTTGTTTACATCGAGAGAGCGGAGGAGAATCTGAAGCTAAATGGAGTGGTACGTAGACAGTTTCCTGTGAAACTGGCTTTTGCTTGTACTATTCACAAAACCCAAGGCCTAACAACAAATGCAGCTGTGGTGTCTTTGAAGAAAATCTTTGAACCAGGTATGGCATACGTAGCTCTCAGCAGGGTAACGTCTCTCAGTGGACTCTACCTACTGGATTTCGACGAAAAAAAAATATTTGCCAATCCTCAAGTCACTGCAGCTCTTCAGACAATGAGACAAGCCAGCGTAGATGACATGATGCCTCTTCTTCAGGTGAAAGAAACTTTAAACAGGCCAGAAACACTGGTAATTGTTTCGCATAACACCGAGGGACTCCCATCTCACATCTGTGACATAAGAAAACATCACGAACTGTGTCTGGCAGATGTGCTGTGTCTGACTGAAACTCACCTAAAAGGATCTTTTGTTTACGACAATCTGCATCTGGATGGCTACAATATGTTCAAACGAAACAGACATGTGTCATACTCAAATTTTCCCCAAATGGCTTCCAAAAGTGGAGGTGGTGTGGCGGTTTATGTGAGAAACCATATTAAGGTTAATGAAAGAAAATATTTGCAAAATGTGACTGATCTTGAATTTGTGGCTTTGAAGGTTGAGTCTCCATTCAGGGCAGTGATTGCAGCTGTGTACCGACCTCCCGACTACAGCCTGAGACCGTTCCTGGAAAATCTGGTAAGCCTTCTGGATGCACTGGAGATGTTGGACTGTCACCCTGTCATTGTATGTGGAGATTTCAACGAGAATCAGGTACGCAGTTCACCAGGGCAAATTCTGGAGCTGTTTCAGTCTCGGGGATATGTTCAGTTGATCACTTCTGCTACCACAGAGAAAAACACATTGCTTGATCTAATTTTCATTTCTCAGCCACAGAAATCTTTACATTCAGGTGTGATGAGAACATACTACAGTTACCATGATCCTGTGTTCTGTGTCCTGTCCACAACCGAATCATCAGAGGTCTGTGAGTAAAAGCATGCCAAAGGTAAACTTTTTTTAAAATGACTGTATTTCCTCTTAAAATGTCTTACACAACAGCGTTCCTAATTATATTTCTTCAAATCATTACATTATTCAGCCAATAAGAGTTATGCCATTTTTTTAAATATTAGGAATCCAAACAGTTTATGTTTTAAGAATATTGCAATTTTTCCAGTGATAAACTTTGTGGTAGAAACTATTAAAGTTATATATATGAGGCTTTTGTCACAAAATCTAACCATTTGATTAAACCTAAATAAGTCTGCTCATTTAGATTTGAGACTTTAAATTAAAGATCAATTTAATATAATATAAATATATATATATAGTATGTAATATAGGATATGATTAATGTAAAATTCAAATTCATACAAACTTTAAAGAAGTTGTGGCTTGTGCATTTATATTGATAAGTGCACAAACCACAACTCTTTCAGCAGTTCTAAACAAGCTGCTACAGTAGATCACAAAACAAATTCACCAGGAGGTCTGTGTGTAACACAGGCTTCCTCATGAACCAATAACATGCCAGCTGATGCCCCCTCGGGCTGAAAAATGGGAGTTTAGGAAGGGTTCAGGCATAGTGGGTGGGTAGGTGGGTGGGGGGCTTTGACTAGGAACATTTTAGTCTCAACATCAGTTAACACCACCTGAAAAACGACTGCAAGCTTCAACATCTCCTCCAGTTCACACTCGACCAAAACAGAAGATCCTACTGCATCCTAACACGACAGTCGTTATTGAAGGCACAGGGTGAAATGCATCCTTTCAGCTCACAACTGAGCACTGGTGACCACTGAGGGAAAAAAAGAACTTCCTTACACAGAAACATGTTCTCCAGCTTGAGCACTCAGAGACATGTCCTCTTGCTGCATCAGTCAAGGGATATCCTACTGCTGCGGCTGAAGTGGAGCTATTTGATTTGTAAGTGTAAATGTTCTCTTCTTTTCTCTGAGAATGCTATTGTTACTCATGATAAATCTCTTTGCATTACAGATTAAAGTGTCTTAAGTTGTAGCTCGGCCATCCACTCCAATCAAGCTGAGACTCTCACAGCTAAACATGAAGTTAACATCTGTTCATGAAACTTCACTTACAAGACATTGTGTCTCCTGCAGCAAGGTTGAAGGTAACTACCTATCATGTGTCATAGGACGTTTACCGTTTATAGGTCATTACAACACATGTTTTCTCTTGGTTTCTCAGGAGGACTTTCCCATGCATGTCTGGTATCCCCAAGGCATCCCTTTCACCAGCAGAGATGAGGTGCAGCCGACTGGTGAGAACTCAATATTGCTTCTGTTCAACTAACTGAGAAATAACTACAATCTTTGTCCAGCTGACTGTCGTATTTATTTTTTCATCTTTAGTGGCCGTAATGTTAGCGTGTTACGACAGCAAAACGCGTTGTGACAGATGACATGATACAACAGTCAGCATTTCAGGACACCTGTGACGAGGACTGAGGTTTCCATTTATTGATTTATTTTGAATATTACAGTATAAAATCATGCACAGGAACAAGAAATCCAAAAGACAGATATTTTTGGACCACAGTTATCTTAACATGTTTGAAAAGAAGTAGGAAGAAGTAAGAAACTTGAACTGTTTGCTCAGAGGGTTGAAGTGTCTCACTTTTTTCCTGAAGATCTGCACCCATCTGTCCAATGATGTTGCAAACACTGAGCAGGTTAAAGGAAGCTGCAGCGGCAATCAGAAAGGCCCCATCGAGTGTGAACATTTATATCTTCCCAGGGACTGATTTTTATTATTATTTTAACTTGCATCACCAGAATCATCTTCACAACAACCATGTAAATGTGAACTATACACAGTTTTGACAAATTTGTAATTAAGCTCATTTCATTCTGCTAAAATCTCTGTAGATTTGCAGATTTACATCATGTTTACGTACAAATGTGTTTTTTTAATCAGGTTTCCACATGTTGGGTTAAAGTGTCAACTAGTGAAAGTTTAAATATGTAAGATATCAAATCTCAAGTGTTTTAGTTTAGCAGGATTATTTTCATCATACTAAAAGTGGGAATAAGACGGGACTCCTAGTGTGTAAACTTGTGACTTTATGCAATGAGTAATGCTTTGTCACCTGTTGATATTAATGAACATGGTGACAATAAAAAGGAAAGAAAAAACTAAATCTTTACGAGAAACCAAAAAAAGTAAATTATGCTATTGTAATATTTTTAAAGTCACATATTACACAACTGTGAATCCTGTATTTATGTGGGGGGAGGGGTATCAGCTGGTAAAATGTTATGGCAAAGGATTGCCACACTTATGCTATTTGAGCAGCTAATATAGACATCAGGGAAAAGAAAAGAGAAAAGCATTGTCAATTAATTTTAATCATTAGCAAAATTAGAATGAGGGTGTTGAACTAGTATAGTTTAGCAATAGGATAAACTACACTCAGATACTACATTTTAAACTGAATTTGTTTCTTGGGGTGGGGGTTTGGTCACATTCTTTTCAGTAGAGGCTTTGTAATCTTGACATTCCATTCTTTAAGCTTAAGAATGAAAATACAATACATTTCTAAATATAATTGACCATGTCCTCATAGGTTTTTCTGTATCTGTGTAACTTGTACACCTCCAGTTTCACAATGTATTGCTACTACTGTGTTATGCTTTAGTGAGTTTTTTCTTTACTGAAGTATAAAGCATGAATCATTTTTGATCATTTTCATAATCAAAAATAATTCCGTTCTTTTTTTTGCACAGAAAGCTGTTTATTGTGCATGATTTGAGAAGACCTACTTCTCATATCATGTCCTCTAAAAAGCCCAGTCAGTCGTGGCAGATGGCTGCTTGTATCGAGCCTGGATCTGTCAGAGGTTTCTTCCTGTTGAAGGGAGTTTTTCCTCTCCACTGTTGCTCGGTACAAGGGATTGCAAAAAAGTCAATGATACACGGCAAATGTGTTTCACTTTTATGTCCCATTGAGGAGGAATAAATGGTAAATATCATTAAGGCAATGCAATCTTCTGGGTTTCTTTAGAAACTGTTTACTTTGAATAATTCAGAATATTGTACTGCTTGATAGTCTGAATCAAATGAAATGTTTGTATGACTTGACTGAAATAAAAAAGTTCTATGACATTTTACAAAATGTGTGACATTGTGTATTGACAGTATGTAAAGAAAATAAATAGAACTGAGTACATTCTTAGTTTGCCTTTTGATACGCGCAGCATTATTACACTTAGTGCAGTTTTCCAGGTTTATATTCAATTTATTTATTTTGCATTTAAAGTGAGTGTGGTTATGGTCATTTTTTGACCTCAAGTCCCAAATTTTCCAATCCATTTACAAATTAAAAATCTTTTGGTTTACAAAACTCATTTGGCTATTTTACAAAAATTAAATCCATGTAAGGTTTTCCATCACAAACATTAATAAATGTACATCATATATTAATGATGTACATTAATAAATTTACATCATTGTTGCATCGTTGCATGCAACAAAAAGTTTGTTGCATGCAAATCTGCAAAAAACATTTTGTGCGGTGATATTTATAGCTGGTGAGGCTCCAACTTACTTATAATCAGATTTACAAATCTAGACCCTGCATGTTATTGTTTACATAAGGAAATTATGCGCATGCGTACAATGCTGGAGGGCATTAAAGCTCTCCAGCATTGGAGAGCTTTACGCTGCTATGACATCCATAGCAGCGCCGCCTCCGCAGAATAATTCTGTTATAATTCCGTCAAACAAACTTAGACATGTAGATATTATTAAATTCGTGCAAAGGGAGAAACCGTTAAAGTACAACTCAAAACCACGTCTTTCGTATCAGCACAGCTAATGTGTGGCTAGCTCCCTGGTACTGTCTCTTACTCTGCAGTTGAGCTACAATATCTGGGCTCATGAGTGCCCCCAGCGATAAGGCACGAGAACTGCCTCCCTCAATTAAGAATCTGCATGCTGTTTGCTATCTTCAATAATTTGCCGTTAAAGATCGCTCCTCAGCAAACAAAACACGTTACACACACAGTTGGTGACAATAAAAACACAGTACATTAAATACATAGAATGAATTATGGAAAATCAGTTCATACATTAAATGTTTTTAACCATGTTATTTGCGACGTACAGACAGACGGAGCATCGCTCTCATAGAATAACAACCAGTGCAGTTAGCGAGAAGTTGTGCAATCCCAGGTGCTGCATCACTGGCTTTGCTTGTTCAAATTAAATGATAAAGAGATACTTTATAATACAAATCACAGGGTGAACATATCTTTATAAATGGTTTCATTCTTAACTTTCAATGAAAATGTCTGTTACCTGCTTCCTGTGATATATATATATATATATATATATATATATATATATATATATATATATATATATATATATATATATATATACACTTTTACTTCAATTTCGTAACTATTTTTAAAGTCTTCTGCAAGATTTAATCACGTTCAGTAAATCATGTATCAAACTGTTCTGCTTCTGCTGTTCGTTTATGCTTTTTTGTTTTGCTGTCTCACTTCTTCAAATATTTCTGGCTTTGTAATAATTACTGGTTCTGATATTTTATTGTTTTTCCTGTCTTTCTATGTTTCACTGTTCCAACTGTTTCAACTTTTTCTGGTTTTAAAGTATTTTCCACTACTGCTATATTTATACTTTTTGATTTGTTCCACTTTCCAATTATTTCCATTTCTTCTGCTTTCCTTCACTTCTTGTGCTTTTCTCTACTTTTTCTTGCATTTTTGCAGCAGACATTCTGCAAATATGCATTCTCACGGCTGTTTCGCTAGGAACAGCTATTTTTCTAGTTATTATTCTGTCTTCCGTACGTTTTTTGTCGTTTAACTACTCTCACTATCTTTCACTAATTGTACTAATTTATATATCAAAACGTTCAGCTCCTTCAGGAGAATGGTGCTATGACTTTTGGTAAACTTCACTATTGCACTTTTTGAAATAATTGCCCTTTTGTGCAAATCTTTTGCCCCATTATTTCCTATGGTGGAACTCTGTAACTGATTTCAGTTACTTGAGTGGCCACTCTAGTAACTGCCGTTTTTGAACTTTTTCTGCTCTTTTATGAACAAAATTATGCTGTTCATACATATCTCACTGTAGAGAAATATTTTATGCATTAAAATGTAGCCACTAGTGTCTACTTTATGGAATTATTAACCTCATTGTTACAGGATTTACTGTTTTCTGTTAAACTCCTCTGGAGTACAACCTTGTCACACTTTCTCCTATTCTTTCAATGTATTTTCTTCTTGTGCTCTGTTTTTATCTGTGTCTATGCATTCTGCTTGTCTACTTTTCTGTTTCCTTCTGGTTCCACTGGTTTTACTATCTTTTAAGATCTTCTACATATTTAAGCAATTTTATAAATTCATATATCAAACATTTCTACTTCTTCTGACCCTTTTTGCTTTAGTTTTTGCTCTTTTTACTCTTCAAATATTTCTGGTTTACTGTTTCCACTAATTTTTTATACTTATTACTGTTTCACTATTCAATTGTTTCAACTATTCCTGGGATTGCACTAATTTCCTGTTGTTTCAATTATGCTCTTTCTTAATCTCTGTTTCACTTTTTGACTCTGTCAAATAATTCAGGTTGCACACAAACTCCAGCTTCTTCTGCTGAATTCCTCTATAATTTATATATTATATAATTTATACAGTGTAATTCACTATTAATTCACTATTATTTATTAATATAGTATATTCACTATTCAATTGTTTCAACTATTTCTATGTTTCTATGCATTTTGCTTGTCTACCTTTCTGTATATTCCTTTGATTCAACTGGTTTTACTGTCGGCAAAGGTCTTCTCAAACTTTTATGAATTTTATCAATTCATATATCAAACATTTCTGCTACTTCTGACCCATTTTGCTTTTGGTTTTCCTCTGTTTTACTCCTTCAAATATTTCTACTTTTTCTGCTTCCACTAATTTAAGCTTTTTGCTGTTTCACTGTTCAACTGTTTCAACTATTTCTGGGTTTGCTCTAATTTCCTCGTGTGCTAATTGTGCTCTTTCTTTAGCTCTGTTTCACTTTTTGTCTTTTCAAATAATTCAAGTTGCTCACAAACTTCTACTTCTTCAGCTGAATTCTGCAACACTTTTGCTAAGTTTCACTACTTGGCAACGGATTTCTACAATGAATGACTAGCTTTCTTAAGCTTTTCTTACACTTTGTTCTCAAGTTTCTTATATTTCTCCATCAATCATTCTGCAAATATGCTTATTTGGCCCTTTATGTTAAGTTTCACTTCTTCAAATATTTCTGGTTGTGTACTAATTTCAGCTTCAGCTAATTTCTGCAGTTTGCTACATTTCACTGTTCAACTGTTTCAACTATTTCAATTTCTTCTGCTTTCTTCTACTTCTTAAGCTTTTCTGTACTTTTTCTGGCATTTCTGCAGCAGTCATTCTGCAAATATGCATTCTCACGGCTGTTTCGCTAGGAACAGCTATTTTTCTAGTTATCAGTGAGAATGCATTCAATGCATTCTCACTTATAGTGTTTCAGTTTTTCTTTATCTTTATTATTCTGACTTCCGTACGTTTTTTGTTGCTTAACTACTTTCACTATCTTTCACTAATTGTACTAATTTATATATCAAAACGTTCAGCTCCTTCAGGAGAATGGTGCTATGACTTTTGGTAACCTTCACTATTGCACTTTTTGAAATAATTGCACTTTTGTGCAAATATTTTGCCCATTGAATGAATGGTGGAATTCGGCAGTTACTAGAGTGTACACTCTAGTAACTGCCGTTTTTGAACTTTTTCTGCTGTTTGACAAACAAAATTATGCTGTTCACACATATTTCACTGTAGAGAAATATTTTATGCTTTAAAATGTAGCCACTAGTGTCTACTTTATGGAATTATTACTATCATTGTTACAGGATTTACTGTTTCTGTTAAACTCCTCTGGAGTACAACCTTGTCACACTTTCTCCTATTCTTTCAATGTATTTTCTTCTTGTGCTCTGTTTTTATCTGTGTCTATGCATTCTGCTTGTCTACTTTTCTGTTTTCCTTCTGGTTCCACTGGTTTTACTATCTTTTAAGATCTTCTACAATATTTAAGCAATTTTATAAATTCATATATCAAACATTTCTACTTCTTCTGACCCTTTTTGCTTTAGTTTTTGCTCTTTTTACTCTTTCAAATATTTCTGGTTTACTGTTTCCACTAATTTTTTATACTTATTACTGTTTCACTATTCAATTGTTTCAACTATTCCTGGGATTGCACTAATTTCCTGTTGTTTCAATTATGCTCTTTCTTAATCTCTGTTTCACTTTTTGACTCTGTCAAATAATTCAGGTTGCACACAAACTCCAGCTTCTTCTGCTGAATTCCTCTATAATTTATATATTATATAATTTATACAGTGTAATTCACTATTAATTCACTATTATTTTATTAATATAGTATATTCACTATTCAATTGTTTCAACTATTTCTATGTTTCTATGCATTTTGCTTGTCTACCTTTCTGTATATTCCTTTGATTCAACTGGTTTTACTGTCGGCAAAGGTCTTCTCAAACTTTTATGAATTTTATCAATTCATATATCAAACATTTCTGCTACTTCTGACCCATTTTGCTTTTGGTTTTCCTCTGTTTTACTCCTTCAAATATTTCTACTTTTTCTGCTTCCACTAATTTAAGCTTTTTGCTGTTTCACTGTTCAACTGTTTCAACTATTTCTGGGTTTGCTCTAATTTCCTCGTGTGCTAATTGTGCTCTTTCTTTAGCTCTGTTTCACTTTTTGTCTTTTTCAAATAATTCAAGTTGCTCACAAACTTCTACTTCTTCAGCTGAATTCTGCAACACTTTTGCTAAGTTTCACTACTTGGCAACGGATTTCTACAATGAATGACTAGCTTTCTTAAGCTTTTCTTACACTTTGTTCTCAAGTTTCTTATATTTCTCCATCAATCATTCTGCAAATATGCTTATTTGGCCCTTTATGTTAAGTTTCACTTCTTCAAATATTTCTGGTTGTGTACTAATTTCAGCTTCAGCTAATTTCTGCAGTTTGCTACATTTCACTGTTCAACTGTTTCAACTATTTCAATGTCTTCTACTTCTAAAGCTTTTCTGTACTTTTTCTGGCATTTCTGCAGCAGTCATTCTGCAAATATGCATTCTCACGGCTGTTTCGCTAGGAACAGCTATTTTTCTAGTTATTATTCTGTCTTCCGTACGTTTTTCGTGGTTTAACTACTCTCACTATCTTTCACTAATTGTACTAATTTATATATCAAAACGTTCAGCTTCTTCAGGAGAATGGAGCTATGACTTTTGGTAAACTTCACTATTGCACTTTTTGAAATAATTGCCCTTTTATGCAAATTTATTGCCCCATTATTTCCTATGGTGGAACTCTCTAACTGATTTCAGTTACTAGAGTGGCCACTCTAGTAACTGCCGTTTTTGAACTTTTTCTGCTCTTTTATAAACAAAATTATGCTGTTCATACATATTTCACTGTAGAGAAATATTTTATGCATTAAAATGTAGCCACTAGTGTCTACTTTATGGAATTATTACTGTCATTGTTACAGGATTTACTGTTTTCTGTCAAACTCCTCTGGAGTACAACCTTGTCACACTTTCTCCTATTCTTTCAATGTATTTTCTTCTTGTGCTCTGTTTTTATCTGTGTCTATGCATTCTGCTTGTCTACTTTTCTGTTTGCCTTCTGGTTCTACTGGTTTTACTATATTTGAAGATCTTCTACAATCTTTAATCAATTTGATAAATTCATATATCAAACATTTCTGCTTCTTCTGACACTTTTTGCTTTAGGTTTTGCTCTGTTTTACTCCTTCATATATTTCTGGTTTACTGTTTCCACTAATTTTTTATACTTATTACTGTTTCACTATTCAATTGTTTCAACTATTCCTGGGATTGCACTAATTTCCTGTTGTTTCAATTATGCTCTTTCTTAAACTCTGTTTCACTTTTTGACTTTTTCAAATAATTCATGTTGCACACAAACTCCTGCTTCTTCTGCTGAATTCCTCTATAATTTATATATTATATAATTTATACAGTATAATTCACTATTAATTCACTATTATATTATTAATATAGTATATTCACTATTAAATCGTTTCAACTATTTCTATATTTCTGTGCACTTTGCTTGTCTACTTTTCTGTATATTCCTTTGGTTCTACTGGTTTTACTGTCGGCAAAGGTCTTCTCAAACTTTTATCAATTTTATCAATTCATATATCAAACTTTTCTGCTTCTTCTGACCCTTATTGCTTTTGGTTTTCCTCTGTTTTACTCCTTCAAATATTTCTGGTTTTTCTGATTCCGCTAATTTAATCTTTTTGATGTTTAACTGTTCAATTGTTTCAACTATTTCTGGGTTTGCACTAATTTCCTCATTTGCTAATTGTGCTCTTTCTTACACTCTGTTTCACTTTTTGACTTTTTCAAATAATTCATGTTGCACACAAACTTCTGCTTCTTCAGCTGAATTCTGCAACACTTTTGCTAAGTTTCACTACTTGGCAATGGATTTCTACAGTGTATGACTAGCTTTCTTATGCTTTTTCCAATATCTTACTCTTTGTTCTCAAGTTTCTGATATTTCTCCATCAATCATTCTGCAAATATGCTTTTTTGGCCCTTTATGTTAAGTTTTGCTTCTTCAAATATTTCTGGTTGTGTACTAATTTCAGCTTCAGCTAATTTCTGCAGTTTGCTGTGTTTCACTGTTCAACTGTTTCAACTATTTCAATTTCTCCTGCTTTCTTCTAGTTCTTAAGCTTTTCTCCATATTTTCTTGCATTTTTGCAGCAGACATTCTGCAAATATGCATTCTCACGGCTGTTTCGCTAGGAACAGCTATTTTTCTAGTCAGTGAGAATGCATTCCATGCATTCTCACTTATAGTGTTTCTGTTTTTCTTTATCTTTATTATTATTCTGTCTTCCGTACGTTTTTTGTCGCTTAACTACTTTCACTACGTTTCACTAATTGTACTAATTTATATATCAAAACGTTCAGCTCCTTCAGGACAATGGTGCTATGACTTTTGGTAAACTTCACTATTGCACTTTTTGAAATAATTGCACTTTTGTGCAAATATTTTGCCCATTGAAATGAATGGGGGAATTCGGCGAACTGCCGTTTTTGAACTTTTTCTGCTGTTTGACAAACAAAATTATGCTGTTCATACATATTTCACTGTAGAGAAATATTTTATGCATTAAAATATAGCCGCTAGTGTCTACTTTATGGAATTATTGCTATCATTACTACAGAATTTACTGTTTTCTGTTAAACTCCTCTGGAGTACAACCTTGTCACACTTTCTCCTATTCTTTCAATGTATTTTCTTCTTGTGCTTTTTTTATCTGTTTCTATGCATTTTGCTTTTCTACTTTTCTCTTTGCCTTCTGGTTCTACTGGTTTTACTATCTTTTAAGATCTTCTACAATCACTAATCAATTTTATAAATTCATATATCAAACATTTCTACTTCTTCTGACCCTTTTTGTTTTCTCCTCTTTTTTACTTCTTCAAATATTTCTGGTTTACTGTTTCCACTAATGTTTTATACTTATGACTGTTTCACTATTCAATTGTTTCAACTATTCCTGGGATTGCACTAATTTCCTGTTGTTTCAATTATGCTCTTTCTTAAACTCTGTTTCACTTTTTGACTTTTTCAAATAATTCGGGTTGCACACAAACTCCTACTTCTGCTGAATTCTGCTATAATTTATATATTATATAATTTATATAATTTATACAGTATAATTCACTATTAATTCACTATTATATTATTAAATAGTATATTCACTATTCAACTTATTCAACTATTTCAATTTCTTCCGCTTTCTTCCGCTTTCTTCTACTTCTTAAGATTTTCTCTACTTTTTCTGGCATTTCTGCAGCAGACATTCTGCAAATATGCATTCTCACGGCTGTTTCGCTAGGAACAGCTATTTTTCTAGTTATTATTATTCTGTCTTCCGTACGTTTTTTGTCGTTTAACTACTTTCACTATCTTTCACTAATTGTACTAATTTATATATCAAAACGTTCAGCTTCTTCAGGAGAATGGAGCTATGACTTTTGGTAAACGTCAGTATTGCACTTTTTGAAATAATTGCCCTTTTGTGCAAATCTTTTGCCCATTGAAATACTTGGTGGAATTCGGCGAACACTCTAGTAACTGCCGTTTTTGAACTTTTTCTGCTGTTTGACAAACAAAATTATGCTGTTCTTACATATTTCACTGTAGAGAAATATTTTATGCATTAAAATGTTTTCTCACAATAATTAGCATTGAAAACAAGGTCGGAAACAGATATCAATATTCAGCAGTTTCTCTTTTAATCTCAGTATTTTGATTATTCTTTTTTTTGCGGCAACAATTCGGCTACAGGATTTTTGGAAAAAAGTATTGTTTTAAGTTTCAAATATTTTGTTACAACACTGACATGTTTAACAATAAGCAATTAATAATGGGCAAGCTCAGGATTGGATAAATTAATTATTACATGTGTTTTTTTCACCATTGCCTCTGAATGTGCTCCACCCTGTTATGAACATTTACATATGGACCACAAATAGTTAAACATTAAAATTTTGAAAAATAATAACTTTCTTAGAGTGTGTCCCTTTTATAATGTATTCTTGAAATTGTAACACATCGTGAAGTTACGGTTCCCCAGCCACCGCTGATGCTCTGACGGAGCAGCCAAACCCACCCTCCCTGAATTACTCAGTGTGTCATGTTTGGCTTTGCTCACAGACAAAGCACAAAAATCTGTTCCTGATTGGCTGCATCGAGTAGATCAGGGGTCACCAACCTTTTTGAAACTATGAGCAACTTCATGGCTACAGAGTCTTATAAAGGTTACCAGTTTGACACGCTCTTCTGAAATAACTAATTTACTCAGTTTGCCTTAGACATTATCAATAATGATTAATGATTCTCATCTATGGGAAGAAACAGATCACATTTATGATTTCTCACAACAATTGGCAAGGAAAACTGGTTGGGAAACAGATATCAATATTCAGCACTTTATCTCTTTTAATGTCAGTAATTGGGTGCTTCTTTTGTGCGGCAACATTTTGGCATCAGGATTTTTGAAAAAAATATTGTTTTAAGTTTGTTACAACACTGACATGTTTGACAATAAGAAATTAATAGTGGGCAAGCTAAGGAATTGATAAATTAATAATTATATCTGTTTTTTGTTCACCATTGTCTGAATGTGTTCCACCCTGTTATGAACATTTACATATAAACCACAAATAGTTAAACATTTAAATTTTGAGAAATAATGACTTTTTCTTACATAGTGTGTCCCTTTTACTATATAATATGTTTTATTCTTGAAATTGTAACACATCGTGAAGTTAAAAATCATTTATGACTGTATTGCAAAGAAAACCCTGTTTTTTTACTCATTATTACTGATAGCATTGAAAATATTGGTAATTTTAAAAACTTATACCAATATTTGCATTTATTGGTCTTCAACTCCCAACATGGCTCAGAAAAATCCACAGTACTTAATGTTTCTGTAACAATATTTAATAAAAACATGTGTGGAATGGAACATAACATGGTGGATTGTCCCATAACAGGGTGGAAAATCAAAGTCTTTGATTCTAAAATCTGATGATTTTCATTATTAGTTGCAGGATTGGCTCTTTCAAGTCAAAGTATATGTAGAGTATTTGTCCTGGCTCTATTTGGCAAGAACATGTGATATCCCTGTAGTGGATTTTCCCATGACAGGTACTCATTGTTCCCCTCACATGAGTCAATGGGGGTAACTAGTGAAATGAAAGCAGACAAATGGAATAAACATCTGATACCTCAGACTACTCTGCAACTCTATTCCATCATCTCAAAATTTTTTATTTGACTTAAAATTATTTCTTTTCACCCTAGTTTCTACCTTATTTGGTTCATGAACATAACAGGGTGGAACATAACAGGATGGAGCCTTTTAAAGTAATTTACCAGTAGCTCTTCTTGTGGTCAACATTTAGCTAGCTAACATTCAACTGAAAAACAAACCTTTAGTGACTAAATCTAACATTATGTTTTTAAATTCTACTGAATAAACATTTTTCACAATCTTTCCTATCAGAGTGGAACTTTCTAACTAATCTACCTCTAGCTCTTTGTGTGGTCAACATTTAGCTAGCTAACCTTCAACAGAATTACAAACCTTTAATGACTAAATCTAACATTATGTTTTTTTATTCTACTGAATAAACATTTTTCCCAATCTTTCCTACCAGGGTGGAACATAACAGGGTGGAGCTTTCTAACTAATCTACCTGTAGCTCTTTATGTGGTCAACATTTAGCTAGCTAACCTTCAACAAAATAACAAACCTTTAATGACTAAATATAATATTTGGTTTTTTTAATTCTACTGAATAAACATTTTTCCTAACAGGATGGAACTTTAAGCTTAACATATAAAGGTTTAACATATTTAAGATAAGAAAAGGTACAGAGATAGTAACAGTTGAAGCTCACTTGGTTTTCCATGGTTGAATTCACATAAGAACCAATTGATGTCACTTACATTAAATGGTTTTTGTGGAATATTAGACTTTTTGAAGGCAGAACTGAAACATCATAACAGGGTGGAAAGTTAGTACTGGGACATGTATAATGTGAAGAAAACATCAAATATGAAAATAGTTTTAGTAGATTAAATTGCATATTAAAATAAGGTTTAGTCCATTAAATCAACTTATTGAAGAAAAACATTATATATACATATTTTTATATATATATATATATATATATATATATATATATATATATATATATATATATATATATATATATATATATATATATATATATATATTGCACGGATCTAAACACCAGAGCAATAGAGGCTCAGATCTACCACACCAGAGAAGACCCAAGGTGTAGGTTGTGCAAGGAGGCCCCTGAGACAGTCCAGCACATAATAGCAGGGTGCAAGATGCTGGCAGGGAAATCGTACATGGAACGACATAACCAAGTGGCAGGCATAGTGTACAGGAACATCTGTGCAGAATATGGACTGGAAGCCCCGAGATCAAAGTGGGGAACACCCCCAAAGTGGTGGAGAATGACCGAGCTAAGATCCTGTGGGACTTCCAGATCCAGACAGACAAGATGGTAATGGCGAACCAACCGGACATTGTGGTGGTGGATAAAGAACAGAGGAAAGCCGTTGTGGTGGATGTAGCAATACCAAGTGATTACAACATCAGGAAAAAGGAGCATGAGAAATTGGAGAAGTACCAGGGCCTCAGGGAGGAACTGGAAGAGACCTGGAAGGTGAAGACCACAGTGGTGCCTGTGGTAATCGGGGCCCTCGGGGCAGTCACCCCCAAACTGGAGCAGTGGCTACAACAGATCCCAGGAACAACATCAGACATCTCAATCCAGAAATGTGCAGTTCTAGGCACAGCCAAGATACTGCGCAGAACCCTCAAGCTCCCAGGCCTCTGGTAGAGGACCCGAGCTCAGAGGATGAAACAGACCACCCGAGGAGGGTGAGAAGGGAATTTTTTTTTTATATATATATATATATATAGCCCCGGTAACCATCACTGTGGCAGATGTCCAAGACAGAGTCTCGAGTATGAAAAACTGGACAGCACCAGGACCTGACATGATCCATGCCTACTGGCTTAAGAAACTCACTGCCCTCCATGAGCGACTGGCAGCTCAACTGAACCAGCTGCTACAAAATGGGACTCACCCTGAATGGTTAACTGAAGGGCGCACAATCCTGATACAGAAGGAACCCTCGAAGGGTTCAGTCCCATCCAACTATCGGCCAATAACCTGTCTCTCTACAACATGGAAGCTCATGTCAGGCATCATAGCGGCTAAGATAAGCGGGCACATGGATAAATACATGAGCAAGGCACAGAAGGGCATAGGCATAAATAGCAGAGGAGCCAAACACCAACTCCTTGTAGACCACACAGTCGCCCGAGACTGCAAAACCCGACACACCAACCTGTGTACCGCTTGGATTGATTACAAGAAAGCCTATGACTCAATGCCACACACTTGGATCATTGAATGCTTAGAGATGTACAACATCAATAGGACTCTAAGAGCCTTCATTGCAAACTCGATGGGGCTGTGGAAAACCACCCTTGAAGCCAACTGCAAACCACTTGCACAAGTATCCATCAAATGTGGCATATACCAAGGAGATGCTCTGTCCCCACTGCTGTTCTGCATAGGCCTGAACCCTCTCAGCCAAATCATCAACAAGACTGGCTACGGATACCGACTCAAGAATGGGGCCACGATCAGTCACCTCCTCTACATGGATGACATCAAGCTGTACGCCAAGAGCGAGCGAGACATCGACTCACTGATCCACACCACCAGGATCTACAGCACTGACATTGGGATGTCATTCGGACTAGAGAAGTGTGGTCGGATGGTTACAAAGAGAGGGAAGGTCGCCCACACAGAAGGGGTCTCACTCCCAGAAGGAACAATAGCAGACATAGAGCACAGCTACAAGTACCTGGGAATACCACAAGCAAATGGCAACCTCGATGAGGTCACAAGGAAAGGAGCCACAGCCAAATACCTCCAACGAATAAGGCAAGTCCTGAGAAGCCAGCTCAATGGCAAGAACAAGATCCGTGCAATAAACAGCTATGCCTTACCAGTAATCAGATACCCTGCCGGAATAATTACCTGGCCAATGGAAGAGATGAAGGCCACGGATGTTAAGACTAGGAAGCTACTAACCATGCATGGAGGATTCCACCCCAAATCCAGCACCCTGAGACTGTACACGAGCCGTAAGGAAGGAGGCAGAGGACTAGTGAGTGTGAGAGCCACTGTCCAGGATGAAACATCCAAGATCCATAAATACATCAAGGACAAAGCCTCAACAGACGATGTGCTCAGCGAATGTCTCAGGCAATGGGGAACAGAAGACAAGGTGCTGGAAGTACCATCATGGGAGGACAAGCCCCTACATGGGATGTACCACCGACAAATAACTGAAGTGGCTGATGTCAGGAAAACCTACCAATGGCTGGAGAAAGCTGGACTCAAGGACAGCACAGAGGCTCTCATCCTGGCCGCCCAGGAACAGGCCCTAAACACCAGAGCAATAGAGGCTCAGATCTACCACACCAGACAAGACCCAAGGTGTAGGTTGTGCAAGGAGGCCCCTGAGACAGTCCAGCACATAATAGCAGGGTGCAAGATGCTGGCAGGGAAAGCATACATGGAACGACATAACCAAGTGGCGGGCATAGTGTACAGGAACATCTGTGCAGAATATGGACTGGAAGCCCCAAGATCAAAGTGGGGAACACCCCCAAAAGTGGTGGAGAATGACCGAGCTAAGATCCTGTGGGACTTCCAGATCCAGACAGACAAGATGGTGATGGCGAACCAACCGGACATTGTGGTGGTGGATAAAGAACAGAGGAAAGCCGTTGTGGTGGATGTAGCAATACCAAGTGACTACAACATCAGAAAAAAGGAGCATGAGAAATTGGAGAAATACCAGGGCCTCAGGGAGGAACTGGAAAAGACCTGGAAGGTGAAGACCACAGTGGTGCCTGTGGTCATCGGGGCCCTCGGGGCAGTCACCCCCAAACTGGAGCAGTGGCTTAAACAGATCCCAGGAACAACATCAGACATCTCAGTCCAGAAATGTGCAGTTCTAGGCACAGCCAAGATACTGCGCAGAACCCTCAAGCTCCCAGGCCTCTGGTAGAGGACCCGAGCTCAGAGGATGAAACAGACCACCCGTGGAGGGTGAGAAGGGAATTTTATATATATATATATATATATATATATATATATATATATATATATATATATATATATATATATATATATATATATATATATATATATATATTTAGAAACAAAGAACGGCTCTAAGTGAGGCTTCAGTCCTTAGGACTTAGTAAAGATCCGTCCAGAAGAATCAGATCGTTCCTGAATGTTATATCACTATATTGCAGACTTTGGTCACAGCGTTGTCCCATATAAGCCACACCTCAGTCAACACCTTATAATTCAGCGCATAATAATTCTTGCGTGACAACTTTTTTTCATCAGATGCAACATATGTCTCGCTGTACAGCTAGCTTAGCTAGCATCACGTCCACAGATCTTACCTTTCTTTAAGCTTTCCTTCCAAGAGACGCTAAAAGTTGGACGAAGTCCTGCCGTCTGTGAAAGCGAAGCGCTGCTGATTTTACATGTCGCCATATATTATGATTTATGCAGCGCTTTTATATTACTGACAATTAGACAGAGCTTTTCCCGCTCAGAAGAAACCACTGCGCATGTCTGAAGCTCCGCGAGCGAGTAAAGGGGGAGCCAATGGGTGACAACAGACACTGAGTCACCTTATTGCTTGGATTTTACAGCGCCACCTTAAATCCCTGAACTTCACATTTTAACAGAAGAAAAGAGCAACTGCGACTTGGGTGTAACAGTAATGGTGCAGTTTTGTAGAAATGTAGTGAAGTAGAAAATACAGATACTTACTGTAAAATGTAGTGGAGTAAAAGTAGAAAGTACCCATTATTAAATCTATTTAAGTAAAGTACAGATACACGAAAATTCTACTTAAGTACAGTACTTCCCACCACTGTTTACAGCAGCGCTCCCTGGTGCAGCCTGCAACATCTCATGCAGATTAGCCAATGTAGAGAGGAGATGCAGCTATTTCATTAACCGAAAGGGTGCAGTGGAGTCAAGTTATAATCTAATGCTATTGGGCTCTTTAGAGGTCCACCAAAGTCGATCATAGAAAGTCTGGTGGAAATCCCATGAAGCCTGGTTGATTTAGAGACGATCGTAGACATGGCTGGCATTGCTATTTGCTAATAAGGCACGCCCACATGCTTCAGCTAGCAGCCAACATTCAGATTTCATCATGTCATTTTATATCAATTTGCACAGCATTGAACCCATTTGAGTCAGATTAAAAGTAAGACTTCCGGCAGAAAAAAACAGGTGACTTCCTGTTGGAGGGGGGCGTGGCTAAGGTGATGTCATCATATCACCTTGTGAATGTGATCAAGGCTGGCCAATAATGAGACATGGAAAGTCTGATGAAGTTGTCACTTTTCCTGTAGAAGTTATTGCATTTTAGTATTTCATGGCACAAAGCCAAAGTTTGACACTTAGCCACGCCCACATGCTTTGATGTACAAGAATTCTTTTGATAACTTTATACCTTCAATGTCTTAAGTGTGTGCTGAGCAAGTTTGAAGTCTGTATCTCAAAAGCTGTAGGAGGATTTCGATCAGATGCGACGTCTATGAAAAACAGGAAATGGCGGCTTTGATCCAAAATGGCCGACTTCCTGTTGGGTTTGGACCATGGCTCCAAGAGACTTTTTTGTACATCCTGGCAAGATACACATGTGTATCAAGTTTCATAATTCTAGGTTAAAGAATGGCTTGGGGCTGATTATTTAAAATCTTCAAGGGGGCGCTGTTGAGACATTAGGCCAAGCCCAGCAAATGTTGCACTGGATTCCTGTCCGAAGTTGGATAAGGATCCATCCCTGTGAGTTTGGTGCAGCTGGACTCACAACTGTGGAATTTAGAGCCAAACGTATTTGCACGGCGTGACAGGTCAATTTGCCACGCCTCTACGCTGACCTGCTGCATCCAAACCAAATGGGGTTCTTCTGTCTTTGGACACAACATGGTTTGCCTCGTTTTCTTCTGCTGATATGAGATGAACAAATATACTTTATAGCATTTTGAAGCAGGATGGGCGAACGCAGACTTTGGAACCGTTGCAGTGGGCAGAAAAGTGTGAATTGCTGCGTTAAAACCCTGTTACTGCTGCCAGAATGTTTGATCTTAGATTTTTTTGTAAAAGAAGTTTTAATGTCTCCTGAAAATCTGACTGGAAAAATTGAAGACTACTATTGTTGTATAGAATTCCAGCAGCGTGGTTCTGCCTGTTGTCATTGCCTTTTTTGGATTTATGGTGCTCCAATTTTGGAAAAGAACTCAGATGAAGAGGTTATTGCATTTATTGAGAAGCATATGACATGTGAAATTCCATCTGAAGAAGATCCGTTGTTTTATGTTGTAACATCTGTACCGCAGCATTCAAAATGACATTCAAAAACTTGTAAAAAGAAAAAATTCTGTTGTTTCAATTTCCCATGGCCTGCATCTTACCAAACCTTTATTTGTTGTGGTGAAAAATATCAAGATCCAGTGAAGACTTGCAAATATAATTTGGATAAAACTGATAATAAAATATGTTGTGAATGTCTTGGTAAGGACAAGAAAAGCTGGGAACAAATTGAGAGAGATAGAGCAACTGAGGGGGTCGGGTTGCTTATATGCGACCCGACCCTGGATAAGTGGAAGAAAATGGATGGATGGATGGATGGATGGATGGATGGATGGATGGATATTTTAATTAATGTAAAGAATACCATCTCTGATGAGAATTGTCCATTTAGTACTGTGGAAGAAATGTTTCAAGCTTTGGGGATAAGTCAAGATTTATTTGAAATGGCATATAAGCGATCCAGTAGGAATACTCATGTCATGCTTAAAAGACAAATTAATGACATATGAATTAATCAATATAGCAAGCCACTCTTAAAAGCTTAGAATGCAAATAATGATATTCAGTATTGTGTTGATGATTATACTTGTGTTTATATAGTGTCTTACATGTCCAAAAGTGAGCATGAAATTGGCCTTCTGTTGGGAAATGCACAAAGAGAAGCAGCCAAAGATGGAAATGTTAGTGCTAACAAGACTTTAAATAAACTTGGTAGCGTGTATTTACATAATCAGAATGTTTGTGCGCAGGAAGCAGTATACCAACTAACCAAAGGAGTGTTCTCGGAAAGGGGTTTTTGTTCCTATGGGCGATAATATCACGGAAATGAGTTTACCAATTTCTATTTTGAGAGAAAAAGCTGCAGCACAGGATCTCACTCCAGAAGACATGTGGATGCCTGGTATAGTTGACCGTTATAAGAATAGGCCGAATGATTATGTCTTTAATGCAGTGGTTCTTAACCTGGGTTCGATCAAACCCCAGGGGTTTGGTGAGATGGTCTCAGGAGTTCAGCGGAGCCTCTGTCGCAGAGGTAAAGTCACACTTGTGTGAAGTCGTGATGTTGTGCCCCGCTTTGCCATCACTTGCTGTATAACTCCACAGCACTTCAATCAGTGCTGCAGAGGAGCACTGATTGAAGGAGTTCCACTCAGCATGGATTTGAACTTGTGTCTTTAAAAACTCAGTTTTTACCAAATTCTATAGTCTAAATCTGCTCCTTAGTCGCATCTTTTTGGGTGTGCTACTGCCTCTAGTGGCGTGGGGTGGTAACACAACTAATATAATTACATTATTAAATCAGAATACCGCAAAGTATTCTGTGTGTCTACAGGGGGATGAGAAGGTTTCGGTGAATGCGCATATGAAACAGGGGGGTCTGGTACCTCATAAAAACTTAAGAACCACTGCTTTAGTGATATGTACCTGGCTAAGTTTGCTTCAGAGTATCGTGTTTTGACCAAAAATGAAAAGTGTAGAATTTCAGTAAAGTTGAATAAGGACTTTGGGTTTGTTGTGAATAGAACTCGAACAAAACCAGCAGTTATTCAATATGCACATTTCTCTGAAACATAACAGCCAGAAAAGTTTTATCAGAGTATAATGCAGTTATTTCTGCCTCATCGCTTTGATAGTGAACTTAAACCTGCACATTGTGAAACCTATGGTGACTTTTATAGGACTGGTGTTATTGGATTTGTTGACAAAACAAAACATTCTGTAAAGTCTGGTAGATTTAAATAGGAGTGAATTTGAGTTGAGATCTGATTATTTTGAGGCTATTGACAATGTTACTGGTGATGTAATGCTGGAGGATACATGGGCTGAGTTGTGTCCAGAGGTTGAATTAGAACGCTTGGAGTGTGTGGAATTACGAAAAGAAAGACCAATAGATAATGATGCTCAGGAACATATTCCTGATTTAAGTTCTAACCCTAAAGACATTTCAGTATTTGAGAAAAAACAAAAAAGTAGATCTGAAGGCCTTGCTTTGATTAGACCTTTGAATTAAAAACAGTTTTCTGTTTTTAATCAAATCCGGCAGTGGTGTTTAGACAAAGATAATGGAAAAAAATCCAGAACCACTGCACATATTTATTACGGGGGGCGCTGAATCAGGGAAAAGTCATTTAATCAAAGCAATTGAACATGAATCAAAATGGTTATTGTCCATTGTGTGTAGGTTTCCTGATAACAAATGCATAAAACTGACAGCTCCCACTGGCATTGCTGCATATAATTTAGAAGTGACAACAATCCACATCACTTTTTCTATTGAAAAGGATGTACGCCTACCACATACTCCTTTGGGCGAAGATAAACTAATTTCCTTATGTGTCAAATATTGTGATCTGCAGCTTCTTATACATGAAATATCAATGGATGATCACAATCTCTTATCATATGTTAACGGTCGATTGCGTCAGATTAAACAAACCACGAAGGTATATGGGGGTATCAGTGTCATAACAATAGGGGATCTGTTCCAGTTGCCTCCTGTTATAGGGAAGCCGATATACACTGAGGGTGTTGCTACAAATTTATGGTCAGAGTTATTTCAAATTGTAGAATTAACTGAATTTGTTAGGCAAAAAGATGCTGTATTTTCTCAACTGCTTAACAGGATGAGAAATCATTCCAAAGATAAACCAATCCTTGTTTATGATTTAAAGATTTTAAAACATTGTGAAACAGGTGAGGTTAGCTCAGCCTTGCACATTTTTTGCAACTAATAACCAAGTAAATGAGCACAGACTTGTCCTGAATTTTTTAGTATTGGGGCACAGGATTATGTCAATGATAAAAATCAGGAAAACAGAGGTTGGTAGAAGGGAGTCATGCAAAAGCTTCAAATACTTGTTTATCAGAAGTGCTGCTACTGGGTAAAGGTGCACGTGTTATGCTGTGTAAAAATGTGGACATTAGCGATGGTCTGGTTAATGGTGTCAGGGGTACTGTAAGAGTAATATTAATACCAGAAAAGGTAGTTTCCGAAAGTTGTCCAAGTTAAATTTGATGATGATCGAGTAGGCATGAAGAAGAGGAAGAGCTGTCTCAACGCATCATAAGATTTAGCAGGTTCAATACCCATTGAACCTGAGGAGGAGGGCGCAACTTTAAAGGGTTGATTGCGTAGACAATTTCCACTCAAGTTAGCATGGGCATGTACTGTACACAAAGTTCAAGAAAAAACTGTTGATGAAGCTGTTGTTTGTTTTAGTAAAATATTTTCACCAGGACAAGCTTATGTCACTGTATGTCATGTTAGAAGTCCTTTAGGTTTGACGATTCAAGATTTTGATGAAAAAATGATATTTTGTAAGGATGACATTGCTGTTGCTCTTCCGAGTATGATGCCTCTTTCGAGTGGATCTTTTCAGTTGGATCGATTTAAAACATCTCTTTTTACTGTATTCTTGATGAATGTGCAAAATTTAAATCGGCATGTAAAAGATTTGGCCTGATTTACAGAACACTGGAAACCTAAATGTGTTGCTGTCACAGAAACATGGTTGTCTTCAACCCAAACGGATACAGTAATGATAGATGGTTATAGTTTTCCCAATCGACCACATTTGTCATATACCAGAAGGCATCCTGAATTGATTGCTTTGCAAGACCAACAACATTGTGGTGTTGGCATGTATTGTGCACATGATGTGGAATTGAAATTTTACAACCACCAGGGCAACATTTGGAATGTTTAGTCTATCAGTTTTGTCGTTTTAAGATGTCATTGGGGTGATTTACCAACCACCATTATATCCTTTGTCACTATTTAAGAAAAATCTTGCAAAGTTACTTGATTGGCTTGAGAAACAAAATAAAACAATAGCAGCGATTGGAGATTTTAATGATGATATTTTGAAGTAAACAAGTATATCAAAATTAGCTTCTGATAAAGGATACCTACAAATGGTTAGAGAAGATACCACTGAAAAAGGTACTTTGATAGATCATGTTTACATTAAATCTCAGATATATTAAGTTGAGGCAGTAGTTGTGCCAACATATTTCAGTGATCATGAGGGGGTAATGTGTGGTTTTAAGCTGTTGTAATCATGTGACATTATGAACATTCAAAAAGGTTTTGTTTTCTTGATTAGGATGAATGAAAATTTTTTCATTAAGACATTGAAAATTGCAATATATATTTTATTATATCAAATTGTATTCATAATATATAAATACAATATTAGTATTTATATTTCTATTCCAACTTATTTAAAAATATCTTAGTAGTTGTTAATGCAGCTTTACACAAAAAGTTAACAAAACTTTTTTAGTTATTTACAATTAATTTACTTTAAGTGTTTCATTTCTTGCATTAAGACAGCATTTTTGAAAGTTAAAGTTAAAAGTGTTGGATACATACACAAAGTAATAATGAGACATTAAGATTTTAGCAATTGGTATATTGTCATTTACATTATCTCATTTCCCTTTGGGATCAATAAAATATTATGGAATTTCAATAGTTAATTATCTTTGTAGCTGTTCTTAATGTAGGGTTTGCTTTACCTTGTCACATAGCACAAAAAAGCAAAGGCAGTTGTAATGGTACTTCCACTTGGAACGAGGTTCAATTCCTTGAGCTTCCCTACTATTTGTGCTGACAATTGATGGTAAAAGTTTAAAATTATGCAACCTTTTATGCTTGAATTATTTTTTTGAAGTATTTACAAATGTCGTTTTTTTAGTTTTCTTAAATTTAAATATAATATTTAAATAAAAAATCTTTTGCTTTATTTAATTTGTTGAAGTCATTATAAAAAACTTACAGATCTTTAAAGGTCCTCACATATTCTATTATTAAAAAAGAAATGTGTTGGGAACTTGGGTTTTTGGGATTTTTGTGTGCTGCTTTCTATAGTTGTCCACAAGATGGAGCCAGGAGATCACAATTACCTGGAGGATAGGCCTTACTCCTGCACCTTTACACACCTGTAACTTCTTTACTCCCATCAGTTTTAAGTATAAGAGGAGCAGTCTGCCAGCACTTCAGCACCTCAGTGTTAACTTATCTAGGTACCTTCAGTCACTCTGAGCTTGTCTCTGAGATCACGTAGCAAATCTGGAATTTCCCCTTCACAGGGGAATTTCCTGTGAAATTCCCCTATGGTTTCCTGGGCCATTCCCTTCGTGTAACCTGAGCATCTCGGCTTCCAATCCAGTAAGCTACCCAGTTTTGTCATCAGATTCCCAGTACGGCACACATTTCTTGCCTTTGCCTTCATTTCTCCCTAGTGTCCCATTGTTATGGCCAATGGCCATGTATGTTTTCTTTTCATTTATTTCTGTATATCTGCAGCTTCTAATCAGATTCACTTCACCTGGAAGTGGGTGCTGCCCTGTTGTCCTGTACCACATGCTGAAGCCTACTGTGATTGGGTCATCAATATACCAATCACTGTTAAGGCCTCCCTTTTAAAACCAAGGACTTCCTGGGAGAAGGAACGGCTGTTTCTTTGTTTAGACAGCTTTCCACTTTGTTGGGTGTTTGTTTTGGCTGCTGTAAACTTGCTTTATTAGCTCTTATAGCTTAGTCAGCTCTCGCAGCTTTTGTTAGCTTTAATAGCTTGTGTAACTAACTTTCTCCCTGTTGGGGGGATTTTTGTATCTTGGCTAAAGATTTGTAGTTTGTTTTTGTTTAACCTATACTAAAAGTTCATTTTTGTTTGGTTAAGATCTTTGGTTTACAACTCTTATTGTTTTATGGATTTTCTTTTATCTAGTACATTTTTTTAAGTCCCTACATTTTGGTTACTGTTCATTTTTACCCTTTTATTTTTGTCAAAACCGAACAACCTCTAAATTGTTCAACTTTAACATCTAGGCTTCTTTAATGTTACGTCCCTTTGCTCTGGCTGAGCCTGGTCATAACACCCAGCAAGCCTGGTTTGCAGACCAGTATTCAAGAACCCCTCTTTCATTCATTTGTTTCCCCAATTTATTAAATTGAACAATAATTCACCTTTTTCTTATTTCCAAGTTACCCTGGTGTGTTTCTGTATGTGAGTCAAGACATCTAGCCTCCAACATTACAATATGTCTAAACATGATTTTGTGACATAACTGTAAATGTAAGAATTCTTATGAGTCAGTGTTATAAAATTGTCTTTTTATTATGGTCAATTTTAGAGCAGTTCAAAAAAATTTATTTGTTCAAAGAAACATTTGCACAAGAATTTGTGGTAAAATCGTAGAAAAAGCAATGGTTGCAATGTAGCATTCCAGAATTGTTGACCCAATTAAGCATTTATCCTGGAAATAATCAGTAAAACATAATTTACATGATGTTGGATTTATGATTTTAGTACCCTGAAACACTGAAATCCAATAGTCATGAGGCAAAGCAGAACATAGAAAACGACCACAGAATATGTCAGCATTTTGTATCACTTTCAATCTTTTTAATATTCATGTTCAGAATAATTTGACAAACATCTAATAAGTTTTAGATTTTGTCACTGAAAACCTGCCTCCGTGGACCAATAAAATGACAAGCATTAAAACAACCCCATCTGCAATGCAGATGGAGTTGCATTGCAGGTGGAGTTGTTAATTTTACAATTGTACAATAATTGTACAATAATTTGTACAATTATTGTGCAATAATTGTACAATAATTGTACAATAATTTGTACAATTATTGTACAATAATTTCACAATTATTGTACAATTATGCTTAAATATTTAGACAGTACATCAATTTTAGGGACTGGGGGATCTTCTAAAAAATCATTACAAATAAAGCAATACAGATTATTTAGGAGACACAGCTAACTTCCAATTTATAAAGACATTATGCAGAAAAAGAGGACAAATAAAACATTTGAGTCCATTTCAACTCTCATCTTCACCCAGAGCTTTTCTTATAAGGCTGTCATATGGTCACTCCACAAAGCTGGCCCTCAGGAAGTCAATGTGAAAGAGAGATAAGTTAGTGACCTTTAAAATAAAAGAATAACAAAGAAAACATATTTGTAGTGTCTAAGTATTTGCTTCACGTTAGTGAGGGACATGTTTTACAGAACCACTCCATATAAAATTTATATGGAACATATGGATGCATTTAAAATCCATAACATTCATTAAAGAAATAACTGAAATTAACTGTTTTAGGTATCTTTCTTTACAACATCGTTTCATAATTGTACAAGATAATAAATGTAGTTAATTTATTCAAAACACAAAGTCATTTTAAGTGGGTCAGGTTTGCTGATGTCATCAGTTTACAACAAAATTCTGTACAGTAAAGGTTCCTGAAAAATCTAGTGCAGATCGGATGGTCTAGATTCTAAACCATCTAGACTCTAGAAGGAGATAAAGCTAACCGAATAGCCTGGGGAGTGCAGTGGATTGAAATTACAATTTAATCCTATCGGGCTCTTTACAGGTTGATAAAAGTACACCATAAAAAGTTCAGTGTCAATCCCATGATCCATGTATGATTTATAAATGACCGTATACATTCTGTATTTCATGGGCTCCTATTATGTTTAAGGTTTTGGGAGAATATGTTTATCTGAAAAGCTGGATTTAAGTGTTATCTCGTAACTTATGTTGACATTAACAACATTGTGTTTTCAACAGGACTCCCTGGTGAAGCGAGAAGATATAGCTGATGGAATAACCTAAGGGGCGCGGTGGAGTCAAATTACAATTCAAGATTTTATGATTTAGAGACAATCGTGTGCATATGGCGAGGGAGGGACTGCCATTTGGCCACGCCCCCACAGGTCAGAAAGCATTGACAGAGTTCATCATCAGGTCATTTTATGACATTTGGCAGAGGATTAATTACAGATGAATAACAGTAAAAGTAAAACATACAGTAGAAAAAACAGATGACTTCCTGTCTGAAGTGGGCGGGGCTAGGGTTACATTGTCATATGACCATGAGAATGTAATGAGTGTTCATCAGAAATGATACATAGGAAGTCTTATGCAGCTGTGACCTTCGTTCTGGAAGTTATCTCACTTTAATGTTTCATGGCAAATAGTCAAAGTTTGGCACTTGGCCACGCCCACATGCTTTGAAATACAAAAACTCTTGTGATAAATTTGACCTCTAATGTCTCAACTCTCTGCTGACTGTGTTTGAAGTCTGTATCTCAAAATCTGTAGAAGTGTGATCAGATGCGACATCTATGAAAAACAGGAAAAGGCAGATTTTAATCAAAAATGGCCGACTTCCTGTTGGTTTTGCACCATGGTTCCAAGAGACTTTTGTAGGGCCTGAGAAGATACACATGTGTACCAAGTTTTATAATTCTAGGTTAAAGCATGGCTTGGAGCTGATAAATTAAAAATTCTAGGGAGTGCTATAGAGAAATTAGGCCACGCCCATCATCAACTTGTTTTGGATTCCTGTTGGGGGTTGGATAAGGATGCATACTCATGATTTTGGTGCAACTGGGCTGAAACATGTGGAATCTAGAGTCAAACGTATATCGGTGGTTTGACCTCTGATTAGCCTTGTTGCCACGGTCACACCCTCTTCTGAACAATCTTGGCGCTTTAACGCAAGTGAGACCAACCTGTCATCTGTCATCTAACACAGAATCATCTTCGTTGGCATTTTCTTTTCTGAGGGGGCGTGGCTTAGATGATGTGAGTCTATGACCAAATAGGATTGTAAGGGATCCAACCAGGATCACTCATGTCACTTTTGGTGCAGCTCTGCTGAAAATTGTGGAATCTAGAGCCAAACGTATGGACACGGCGTTACAGGTCAATTCGCCATGCTGCCACGCCCACCTACTCCAACAAAAACAAACAAGATGGGAATCCACATTACATCAACATGTTTTCTGTTTGTGGACACAGTTTCATGTTAATTAGGTCAAAGGGGTCAGAAAGGTACTGTTAAGGGTAAAACATGTCACTTCCTGTTCTCCGGGGGCGTGGCCTAAGTGATGTTATCATTTGACCATTGCTTATTGTAGGTGACACGATGATGATCAATCACTGAAAGTTTGGTGCCTCTGTGAGTTTTTGTGTAAGAGTTATAAGAGTTTTGTGTTTCATGGCAAATAGGTGAACTTTGATCTCAGGAAACCCCCCTTTTGCAGGCACAAAAACAAAATGTTTCTGGTAATCACATCGCTTAAGGCAGCTTGTCAGTTTCACAGTGTTATACCCCTGAAATGATTCCTAAACAAATATGTACGGACCAGCACAGTATGCACTCTGTCTTGTTTGAATAAGATTATTCAGCATGTGAAAAACAAACAGATAAATCATGCATTCCTTCCCACAGCTGTCATCAGCATCACTCAGTATAATCTGAATCCGTCACATCCCCCTGCTAATTCCTAAAATGATGTTTGAAGTAGATAAATTTCAGCCTCTAGGGGAATACTAGAATCAGGTTTTCTTTCTTCATTATATCCATATTCCCAATTATATTCACTAGACACGGCTTTGGAATTTGAAATGCATTTTTTGTTAGGATGTCTCAAAAAGTATAAGGCTGCTGGTTTCATGAATACCTCCTTTTACACAGCACAATAATGATCAATGCAATAAAAAATGTTCAAACATCAATTGCATAGAAAATATTATTTGTTTTTTTTCCAAATTGAATGAAGATTTTACAAAGTTGTAATTAGGGGCATGCCATAGCAATGCATAAGGAGAGCAGTACTGACTTGCGAAGCAAGTCAGTACTGCCTCCATGCATTGCATGGCAGGCACCTATTGTTCTACACCCAATAGAATGTCTCTTTATTATTATAGTTATTTATTTTTCTTCCGTTACCGTTAATGCGGCTCGTACCGCTGCGTGCCCACCCACAAAAGTGGTATCAAAACGTGTGGCTCGATCCCGGCATTGGAGCTATTACTTTTATTGGGGATCGGAGTTACAACGGCGACGTAAAAAGCGAAAAACGAGCGAAATTTCCAACTGCCGAAACCTAGAGTGTAACTGAAACCAACTGCCGCTTTTTTAGAGTGAGAAACAGGGTGGAATTTTGACCCAAAAATAATTTTGAAATCGCTCTCATGGCCGCAAAACTTGTGCTATTGGTATGAAAGTTGGTCAGGAAATAGCACCGCATGTCTGCTCCGGTAAAATGTTTTCGAAATTTCTCTAGCGTTTACGGTTTTCTGTCCAGGTGCTTCAGAGTAAAGTGACGGGACATGACCAACTGACGCTCCCCCTCAGTGTTTAATATAGGTTTTTGAAAAATTACTGAGCTCTGCACACACCATATTTCTCTCATCACTGCAATTCCTGTGAATGACCTACAGGTATGAATCACGGGACTATCAGAGACGACAAGAAGCCCTCTCATACGCTTCAAACGGTTTTCTGATCGGCATAACGGTTCCTGAACTGGAAGGGGTCGTTCAGACTGCTTTTTTCATGAAAAGTGACTGGGTGTTCTCAAAGTTGCATGAAGTGTCTCTCACACACACACAGCAGTTGGCAGAGGCTTGATCGCTATGGCAACTGCTGGTTTGGCCTACAAGGTCTCTGTAGTTCTAAACATGGTGAAACACCTTAATACAGAGGGCAGAGCAGAAGGTCAGAACTACAACATGGCGGATCATTCAGTTATTACAGAGGAGGGCTGAGCTGGAATGTAGAGCTACTTGCTGTTTTGGGCATTATATTGGTGGATTAACCAAACCACTGTTACACATTGGATTAGTGTGTCTATTTAAAATGAAGCTTACTGAAAATTTCAAAATAAAAGTCTGCCTATTCCTCTAGTGTTAGTGCACCGCCGAAGGCGGTGCAATAATATTAGCCTTTTTTATGTTATTTATTTCTCAGGATAGTGAACTGCCTTGCGCAGCAAGGCAGTTCATTGACATTAGCACAAACATTAGAATTTGAGCCCCCTTGACTATATGCTTCACACGGTTTTCGGATCACTCTAAAAGATCCTGAATAGGATGGAGATGTTTGGACTGCTTTGTTCAGATAAACTAACTGCTTCAAACCGTTAGAATCTGTTTATCCCTTTGTGTCTCACTCACACGATAGTTGAGCTGCTCTTTAGAACTACAATGACTGAAGGTCAGAACTACAACATGGCGGAATTCTCAAATAGCACATAGGGATGAGCAGGCGTTTAGATCTGCTTGCTGTATGGGGCATTATAGAGGTGGATTAACAAAACCACAGTTACACATTGGATTAGTGTGTAATCCACTGTAAATAAAAAAGCTATTGTAAAGCTATTGTAAATAAAGCTTACTGAAAGTTTCAAAATAAAAGCCTTGACATTTTTCACATTAGGTATTTCCTCTTTTGTGCTTTATGTGACTGGTTTAAACAAACTACAGTAACACAATGAATTGGTGTGGTAGTTAAAAAGACGCTAACTGAAAGTTTCAAAATAAAAGTCTGCATATTGCTCTTGTGTTAGTGCACCGCCGTAGGCGGTGCAATAATATAAGCTTTTTTTATGTTATTTATTTCTCATGATAGTGAACTGCCTTGCGCAGCAAGGCAGTTCATTAACATTAGCACAAACATTAGCATTTCACTTCCTTTGACTAGTGTACTAGCACTTTTACCTAAAGTTAGCTATTAGCTAATTTTCCTCATTAATTAGACATGTTTAGTACACTGAATGGAGCAGTAAAATTAAAACAACATGGTCCTGTTGCTCCACATGCTACTGCCAGCATTTAAGCTAACATTAGCATTTTGGCTAATTTTAGCTTATGCATTAATTTTAACATAATTAATGGAACAAGTACAGCTTAGTCAACATGCTTCTGCCTCTCCACAGGTTATTGACTACGTTGCAGCTTTCTTTAGCATTAATGCTAATTTTTAGCATCAAAGCGCTGCGTCCAAGCCGACGGGCACACTTTGGCATGCCCCTTTAAAATTTCTGCAGGAATTTTCTAGTTGTTTAATGTAATCCAGTTTAGGCTTCATCAGGCAGAATACACACTCATACAAAACTGTATATTATTTGTTTAATAATATTGGGAACTCATCATTCCTGGATTTGAGTTACCGTCTTGGAAACAGGCACAGTTCTTTATGATCTTTGTGGATGGAAAGATTAGTGCCAGATATCAGGGCTGTTATGGAGATTCAACATTGCACCAGACCCCCGATAACAGATCTATTGTCATCTGAGATTGACAGAAGGTCTGGGAGACGATTTTGAACCCTTCCATTTCAAATGTGTGCAAAATGTGCAATTGCAGTGTTTTAGATTTAGATTTAAAAGTATAAGGCTGCTGGTTTCATGAATACTTCCTTTTACACAGCACAATGAGATTTTTACATGTCTCATTTGATCAATGCAATAAAAAAGTTTAAACATCAATTGCATCGAAAATATTATTTGTTTTTCTTTTCAAATTGAATAAAGATTTTACAAAGTTGTAATTGTTTAAAGTAATCCAGTTTAGGAATCATCAGGCAGATGTTTTAGATTTAACCTGTAGTAACGTAACAGCTTTATTAAGACAAAAGTGAAATAGCCTAATATCATTAGACAACCTTGATGTGTAACAATAATGCTTTCTAACTGCACTAACACCAGATGTGTTTTCATCGACCATAAAATTACTCACTTTGAATTTTGAAAGTAAATTAGCTAAATGGAAACTTGTTTTTTGCTAAAACCTTTTTCACACTGTGTTGAGTTTTTTTTACCATATTGAAATAGGTATAATTGGTAAAATTGCAAAGGAAACACTTTACGAGCCACGTGATCAACAACCAGCTGTTACTGGCTCAAACCACAAAAAATTAGACTACAGGAAGTAATTGAAGGACGATGACGCAACATGATTCTTTAATGACTTTAATTGCATTTCTTATTTAATGAAAACACTCCAATTGCACATTTTGCACACATTTGAAATGGAAGGGTTCAAAATCGTCTCCCAGACCTTCTGTCAATCCCAGATGACAATAGATCTGTCATCGGGGGTCTGGTGCAATGCTGAATCTCCATAACTGCCCTGATATCTGGCACTAATCTTTCCATCCACAAAGATCATAAAGAACTGTGCCCATTTCCAAGACGGTAACTCAAATCCAGGAAGGATAAGTTTCCAATATTATTAAACAAATAATCTACAGTTTTGTATGAGTGTGTATTCCTGGCTGACAAACTTTAACATGTAGGCCTGCACTATCTTCCTTCGTTACTTTGAAAACCTCATCTCACATGTGAAAGGAAAATACCCATCAGGTAATCTGATACACTTTGGTGAGTTCAAGAGGTGATCACGCTGGTTTTACATTTCAGACAGGAGAGAACCCAACACAGCTCCTTACCACGCAGATATCACTGTTAAAAGGCATACATGACTGACTTTTTCCTTATATCTGATTATTATTGTCAACAAATTCTCTTATTCTCTCATATTCTCTTTTCAACATCTAGAAAAATGTTTTGCCGTCCTTAAATTTCAGTATTTAATTTTTCTCATTTTCTGTTTTTTTTTTGGCTCAAAATCATGTTGCAAACTTGAAAGGAAGATGAAACAACCAGACACTTTATGAGGTAGAAGGATGAAAAAGAGTCAGTCAATCAAACTTCTGCAAGACTTTTTATACAGTGAAGTGTAACTCAACATGCTTCAACAACTATTGAAACATGCAATATTATATTTGATAGGTTAGAAAAAGGAATTTTATTCCATTCTGTTCTGTTGATTTTATATATTACTTTTGGTTTATGGCAGGATTCAATCTTTTGACATGCTGAATGCAGAAGAACAAAATTAGGTTTGTGGAAATAACATTTGCTTCAACACTACAGGATTTTAAGTTTCTTCCTCAGGAAGAAACTTAAAAAAGCAGGAAAGATTCCAGATTTCACACCTCTCTGTAAAGTACCTTTCTCTGTTTTTCTTTGCCCAGATAACCTTAAAACAGCAGGAGTTGAGGAGAAGCTCTCACTTAGTTTAAACAAAGGGGACAAATGGCCTTTGATCTACAAAGTAAATTGGATGGAGTTTCTAACTTTCTCAGAGGGTTCAAGATAGCTTACAGTTGGACAAGCGGAGGTATGCCTTATTTGAATATAATAAAGAGGAAAAACACGCCTTTACTATAAAAGTTTGTACGCAGGAGTAACAATTCAGATTGCTGCCTTGTTTTGCTTTTGCATTCAGCACTCTCCAAAGACGTGTCTGCCTTTTTTCTCTATCCTCTTTGTCTCAGGTAAATAAATGTCTGTTTTATTCTGTATGAATTGTCTGTGTTGTTGATGTCATATTATACTTTCAATGTTAGAGTAAACTCTGAAAATGTATGACGCAGAGCATTGACTGTCATTTCTGTGTGGCTTTTGTTTCCACGCATGGAATCATTGAATCCAGGAGCACAAAAGAATATAACAAGCCAGAAGTTAATGATTTTATTCTCTTAACACTGGCCATTAGCATGGTGTTGATGTGTTAAGGTTTGTAAGTAGCCTGTCATGTCCAGTCAAATTGCTGGACACTCTTCTACAGTCCTGGTAGAAAGTCAATGATCTGGCTTGGCAATTTCCAGTTTTGCAATAACTATGCGAGGCGTGTTTCAGTTACCGGTACCAAGGTTTTCAAAACTTTGGGTTCCATAAACACTAACATTTTTAGACTCCCAAAGGTTTGGAGTTCTTTTAATAAGATGCCCGACAACATGCCAGAGTAGGTGCAACACAGTAAGGCCTCAGCCTTACCCTTCAGTCTACTCTGTTGTCCACTCGACTAAATCGTCGCTGATTTTATCATTTGTACCCTTCCCACTACGATGTGTTGGTACTCTCTGTGGACAGTCAAATGGAAAGATTTTTTACCTGCGTACACGATGATACGTACACTCAGAGGGTGGCGCCAATCACATAACAGATAGTAAACGTCATGGGTCAGACCATGAGTAGAATAACAACAAAGCTTTATTTTGAAGGAATTCCATGAAGAGCTTAATTCTGAATCAATTAGGATGATATAACTGCATTGATTTCCAGTTGAGACCCTTTCTTGTTGTCTCTTGTTTTTCTTTTTCTCAGAATAACCAGAGTACATATCATCCCATTGTCGCCCTCTAAGAGGCTGCAGTATCAACTGAATATCACTGATTGAAGTGTGGTAGTTCACCAGAGCTGAAAATAACAGAGACCTTCTTACCCATGAGGTCCAAGCTGCTTGGCTTTTGATTTGCCCTTCCCACGCCTCTTGCTGAACACTGCAATTAACTGACTGGAAGAATTCTCAAATACTTCTGTCTCTTGCATATGATTACAGATATTTCTGGTTGCAATAAACGAAAGGAGCACCACCCATCATTCCTGTTGAGGTAATTCTGTTTTCAGACTGAAGCTGGCAAACTGAGTGGTATGCCAATTAACCAGCTGGCTGCAGGCTCTTTGTGGACCTCCAGGGATTTGATTTTTTGATGTTTTTTTTATAGAGATAAACAAAAGAGGTGAAATACTATACTCTAAATCAGGGGTGCTCAATACATGAATCGCGATCGACCGGTCGATCGCAGAAAGGTTTTGAGTCGATCTCGGCAGCAGGTGAAAAACTGAACGCCGCCAGGATGCTGAGTCCAGCACTTCCTCTTCTGATAGGTTTATCAAATATATTCACCAAGATACTAAACATTTGTAGCTTCATTAAAAAGAATAATTATAAAAAGTCAAAGAAACATGTTAAAATTAATAATCTCAGTAATTTTTGTTTCAACAAGGTGTTGCGCAATTCTTTGCGTTTCGGTTCCATTAACAAAAAAACCAAAAAAAAGCGACACAAAGACCGACTGAGAGCAGAGCAGGAGTTTAAATTAGCCAATCAACCACCGCTGTGTTCATGAGAGGCTTAATAATAATCGAGAAATAAACATCAAGCCTGGAAACCTGATATGTAACGGACTGAATGTTGTGTTGTTAATGTAATCTTTGCTCGGCTTGTGGGGTGCAGGCGGTTGCCACAGCAACGGGTGTGCTTAAATGACAAAGAGACCGAGAGTAAAACGGTAGGAGATGTTTTCAGTTGATAGACTGTACGGGTTGTTTTACCTTTTTTACCTTTGCTGTGGCTCATCACACCTGGTGTAGATGGTGAACATTCAATAAACGACAAAATTGAACTAATTACCTCATTCTTTTGTGAGCATACGTCACAACAAACATCAAAGAGGACAAATATATTTCATTAAGTTTTAACAAATTCTACCGCGATAATCATGTGAAATTAAATTAATTATATCCCTACTTCAGAAGATTTGCCTTTACCTTTATTGGGCTCTTTGGTTCCTCCTGTCAGTCTGTAGAATCTCATATTGAGGTCATCAAACCAAATTTCAGATCCACCATGACTGACTGACACCTGCTGGCATCAGGTTTGCAACCAGCTTCTGACTGAGAAACCAGTAACCAGCTCCCAGTGTCAGAATCTCTGAGGAAGGAACTGCATTAGGTTTTTTGTCAATTTATTATTTCTGCTATAATTGATGTATATTCGCATATAAAATAAGTCAATAGAGTTTAATTTGCTATTTTTATGTCTTTGTGTCATGAGGTAGATCTCAGGCGGCTGATGAGAGAAAAAGTAGATCTTGCTCTCAAAAAGTTTGGGCACCCCTGCTCTAAATGTACTTCATATTTAGTGCATTGTATTTTTAGTCAACATTTCTGCTTAATTCTACATATTATATAAACATATAATTATATAACTAAACAACTCTCGCATAAAAATTTATTCCAACTGTAATGATTGCTGTGTTTCAGTTTTGAATAAAACTTATCTGATTATTTTAGACTTTTCTTATACATTTTTGCATAAACACCTTAAAACCAACTGTATTCAAGATTATCATAGCTCGAGTATTTCACACAGAATCATGAGAGTTACAGATATGCAGGCAGTTTGCCAAACACAAACAGCTTGTTTATCTTGGCTTGTTTATCTTGGCTTTTGATGGCTTTTGAGGTTTGATGTTTATCTGTCTGAAATCAAAAAGTCTCAATGCAAAAGGTCTCCTTGAAATCAAACTTGATTTTCCAGCATAAAAATGCAGTCTTAAGGAAGACCAAAGGGAGGTTTTGATTCCAGTAGGAGGCCATGTGACACTGGATCGAGTGGCAGAGATGGATCTAATTAACCGCAGTGCAAAAAAAAACCAAAAAACACAAAACAAAACAAAACAAAAGACATGAGGATTATATTAAGAAATATCTGAGAAATTAACACTCATCTCTAGCATGAGCTCTTTTATTGTTGCTTCACAACAGGAGAACAGTAATTGCCAGTGTGCTGGGGTAATTTATTGGCTCCAGGACCATAAATCATCTCTGATTTTCACTGAGATAATTTACCAGGACTGGGGAAGGAATGACTGTGACTCGGCTGGGACACGCTCAAAGTCATGGGGATCCAGTTGAAGGAACTAGACTTTTGAACCCACGGCACCGAGACCCTCTATCTCCTGTTGTGCCATTTCTTGCTATTATACTAATCTGATTAGCAATGTTGCAAATTCGCTTGCATATAATTAGCAATAAGCACGACTCGTGCACATTATCGCTGCATTTGCTGCATATGACTGCATAGATCCAATGACGCAGTGCCACATGTTTCTCTTTCTCTTCCCTTCTTGGCTCTTTAGATTTGCACTTGCAAAGCAATCATGTACATTTTGTGCTGCGCAGTAGAAGAATTGTCTTCTTAAAAGATCCTGATATTAAGAGTTTTTTCTTAGTAGGCCAGGGGCAGCAACAATAAAGAATATGTAACCTGAGTGTAGATGTTGAGTTCCATTTTCTGGTTCTCTACTAGTTATCCACTTTGCCTTCTAAAATTTTCTCAATAGTTGATACATAACTGCAAATCTTGTGAGAATTACTAAGCAGCCAATCTTTGTTTAGTGTCTGAGTCACATGTACCACCATCGGCCCATTAGCTAGGTATATTAGATGGAAGAAGCATGGAAGATTAGAACGAGTTTGGGAGAGCAGAGCTGCAGGTCGGTTTAGCATAATGTTCTGCTTTTTTTCTTTGATCTTGTATGATGCTGATAAAATTGTACTAACTTTAGGAGTAGCTGAGAGATAAGAGAAACACAAAACTGATTGTATGCCTTATGAACTGCGGAATTGGTGAGTCATTTATGAAGACTTGGCGTTAGTCAGTATCAATCTGGATCCTCTGTTGCGACTCTGAACAAACAAATTGGAGAAGGTGCCTTAAATATTTATTAAAGTATTTATCTAGCTTGATGTTTTTTAAGTTATTGGTCTTGATTTTGTACGGAGCATATTTATTGACTTTTTATGAATAAGATTTATCTTGAATCTTTGTACTTATTTAGAAATACATATTGATTACCAAAACAATTATTGGGATTATTCATAGTGCAATGAGTGCCAGTTATTTGTGTGCACACTGGGATGTTTTGATTATATATATTTGAGGCTGGTCCTGCTTTATTATACAGGGCAGGTTTGATGGTGAGCTGAAGAATCAGGTCCAAGGACCTAAAAGAATTTCACCTAAAAGAATTTCCCCACCAGGCTGGTGGGAGACTTCCTGCAGCCCTTGAACAAAACTATTCCCACTCTGATCTAAATTTGTCAGCCTAGGAATTGCAGCAATTGCTCTAACCAACTCACCTGACCAACTCACTGAACCACCCTAGTTCGGGGGTTTATAATCTGAATGGTGTGGCTTGTTGCAAGAACTATGGAACTGATTGATTATGTTTCTTTGATTTGTTAATTTAAGTGTTTCCTTGGGTATTTTCTTTTATTTAATATGTCAATTTGAAAGTTTTTTTTCCTTATTTTCTCATTTTGAAAATGAGACAATATATATATATATATATATATATATATATATATATATATATATATATATATATATATATATATAATTATTCACTGTGAATACAAGGTACACACGTCTGCAAACTTCTAGTCTGTCTACTCCTTCATGAGTCGTATCTTGACTTCTGAGATTTAGCCCATTGACCTTGTTGGTCATAATCTAATTTCAATTGTTTAGAAATATGGTATACTGTTTACACAGATATGCTGCAAAGAGGTAAAACTGAAACCTGGATTGCGTGAGCAGCAAAGTTTCATGATTTACAGTCTTTTAGAGTCTGGTCATTTTTGCTTTAAAATCACTGCTGTGTAACACTAGAAGTCTAATAAGCAAATATTAGCTCGTTCATATATTAGAATATCTGCTGTGCAGAGCTTGAAGTCAGCAGCTTCACATGTCTGCTGCTTGTACTCTCATAACAGCGCTGCTTTATGAAGACAGGTAACTTTAGTTTTCCACCAATGACTTTGCAGATAAATTAGGTTTTCTGTTAAGGAGAAAAAATTTAACCCCCCTTTCTAACCAGACATATGTTGGAGAAATATCGAGTCATTTCCAGAACTTTGTTATGTCTCTCACCAAACTGAAGCTATTTTGAAGCTTCTTAAAACCCAGGCAGTCCCTCCAGGGTTTCACAATTGTTTTCTGATTTCCTTGCAAACAAAATCACAGATTTTGTGGCATTGCATTAGCAATATGTGCAAGGGATTTTACAATAACACATACCAAAGGTACCATATAGCAAAATGTGCAAAAATGATGCTCCTCCACTTTCATGGAGAACAGAATGATACAGATTTGCATATGACATTCAACTTTTTCTTACTTGCCACATCGATCACAGACTGAGTAAGCAGTCTAGTAAAAGTAAGAGCTACTGTCACCTGCAGACGGGAGTAGCACTGACATAAACTCATTATTTCTTGATGATTTTTTTTAATTTGCAAGAATCTCACAATTACCCAGTAAAACATGCAAAAAGGAATGCAAATGCCCAGGTAGGACTTGCTTGTATTCCAAGACAGAATACAACCTAAATTAAGTTTTTTTTCTTTATTATCATTACCATTCTCTTTTAGACACATTTCAATAACAGTTGCTTGAACAACAGTTTTAAATTAAAAACCAAAATGATTTGATTAAATTTGAAAATGAGACAAAGTAGTGAAAGTTGTATACATATTCATGCTAGCATAATTGAGTTGAATTTTAGTAATTCTAATGGCTGATATTGAAACCCATCAAAATAAATGTTTATTGTGAGTAGCTGTTAGTCTGCTGCTAAAAAATACCCAGTTTTAAGAAACTGTCTGTAAACTCACTCTGCCAACCCAGATTCTACCATCTATAAGTGACATAGCATAAGAATGTCAAACATTTGGTCCACAAAAATCATGTTTAATGAATCTGAATATAAGTGTAAGTTTTTAACCCATTCCTATTATCTGTTAGGTAATGTTTTCTAGTATCCATACACCGAGAACTGACTGATTTCATATGGTGACGTGTTCTTTGAAAGAATTCAAACAGAAAGAACGTTAGTTTTATGCTACAATGTGTTTTTTTCATGAAGGAGAAAATATTTACTTTTCAACAGCAACAACTTAGACATTTTGACTTTTTTAAGACTAATAAAAGTGAATTTAATATTTTTTTGTTAAGATTTATGGTAATAAAAATGTTTATAGAAAATGTTAATATTTTAGTTAAGTCATACTGGCCCTAATGTCAAACACTGGCTCGGTCAAACAAATGTGGGACCAAAACATGCATGTTTTGTAAAGTGATCTATAGATCAAGATTTATTGGGCAGGAATGCCAAAGAAAAAAATGACGTCAGTTCTAAAACAAATCCACACGAGACAAATTCAATGAGTCATGGGATCACTTTCAATAAAATCAAGATAAATGGTGTTAATGTGGACATTAAAATAATCACTGAACAAAAACATGCAATACAATAAAAGCTTCTTAAAAACATAAAGCAGTGATAAGTTTAGGATAATTACTGTTATGGTTTCCTTCTGGGAAATAATATTCTTCTCAGCGTCAGGCTGAAGTTATCTAACCCCTCATTTCAAAATATGTCAGTTGATCTGATAACAGAACATAAGCTGAAGGACAATAACGCTGGGCTGGATTCACAAAATAGGATGTTTTGAGTTTTCACGGCGGTTGTGTGAAAGCAGAGCGCCGCCGGCTACAGGCAAGGACTGAGCATTCAATGATGATGTGCAATTGTTTTTGCACAGTGCGGTTTGTGAGGAGCTGTAGAACATGTACTGATGGGGGAACATAGACTGACGTAAAAACAAAAAAGTCTCAGTACACAGAAGGGTAAAACGGTAGAGGGTGCCGATAGTAAGAGCAATACCGGATTACTAAAAGCACTTAACTGAGTGATTAATATTTCATAGAGGTGTCCTTACTGAGGAATATAATTTACCCTATACTTTCCAAATTATGAAAATCATGTAGTTTGAATATGTGTCAAATATGTCTTGATAAGAATACAACTCTTTAAAAAGATCTAAGAAAGGTAAGGAAAAATATCAGACATTAGACAAGAAAACAGCAGTGTTCCATGCATATATTAGTAATTAAGCCCAAGCAGTGCTGAGAAGGCCTATTGTAATTGTACTGTTTATTAGGCCTGTGCAGCTAAGTGCTGCAAAGGCCTATTGTTTTTGTACTGTTTATTATTAGGCCCGAGCAGCTAAGCGCAGAGAAGGCCTATTGTTTTTGCACTGTTTATTATTATGCCCAAGTAGCTAAATGCTGTGAAGGCCTATTGTTTTCGAATGTTTATTTATTTCTTTCTTTATTTTATTTTTCTTCTGTCAAATGAATTGCCTTTTGGGGCTTTAACATATTCAAAACTCAGCAAATTGGTGGGCCCATAGAGTGTGTGTGTATATATGTATATACACACACACACACACACACACACACACACACACACACATTTATTTAATCGCTGAATAAGTAAAAGTTGAACGTATGAACACAGAGCATGCTCATTGCTAATTGAATTTGTCTCCTATCATGGTGGCAAACTTTGCAGTGGGAGGGAGGATGAAAACAGTCACGATGCTCCTTCTGCTTGGTTACTTGTTGCGCCATTGGACAGTGGAAAGATTGTTAGGAAAGATTGTGAAAAATGTTAATTCAGTAGAATTTAAAAAACATAATGTTAGATTTAGTCATTAAAGGTTTGTTATTCGGTTGAATGTTAGCTAGCTAAATGTTGACCACATAAAGAGCTACAGGTAAATTAGTTAGAAAAGTTCCACCCTGTTATCTTCCACCCTGTTATGTTCATGAACCAAATAAGGTAGAAATTAGGGTGAAAAGAAATAATTTTAAGTAAAATAAATATTTTGAGTTAATGGAATAGAGTTGCAGAGTAGTCTGAGGTATTATCAGATGTCTTTGCCATTTGTCTGTTTTCATTTAACTAGTTACCCCATTGACTCTTGTGAGGGGAACAATGAGTACCTGTCATGGAAAAATCCACTACAGGGATATCACATGTTCTTGCCACACAGAACCAGGACAAACACTCTACCTGTACTTTGACTGAGCCAATCCTGCAACTAATAATGAAAATCATCAGATTTTAGAATCAAATACTTTGACTTTCCACCCTGTTATGGTACAATTCAACATGTTATGTTCCATTCCACACATGTTTTTATTAAATATTGTTACAAAAACATTAAGTACTGTGGATTTTTCTGAGCCATGTTGGGAGTTGAAGATCAATAAATGCAAATATTGGTATACGTTTTTGAAATTACCAATATTTTCAATGCTGTCAGAAATAATGAGTAAAAAAACAGGGTTTTCTTTGCAATACAGTCATAAATGATACGTAACTTTATGATGTGTTACAATTTCAAGAAAAAAACATTATATAGTAAAAGGGACACACTCTTTCTAAGAAAAAAATAATTATTTTTTTAATTTAAATGTTTAACAATTTGTGGTCCATATGTAAATGTTCATAAAAGGGTGGAACACATTCAGAGACAATGGTGAAAAAACCCCACATGTAATTATTAATTCATCCAATCCTGAGCTTGCCCATTATTAATTTCTTATTGTTAAACATGTCAGTGTTGTAACAAAATATTCAAAACTTAAAACAATACTTTTTTTTCAAAACTCCTGAGGCCGAAATGTTGCCGCAAAAAAAGAATCACCCAATTACTGAGATTAAGAGATAAAGTGCTGAATATTGATATCTGTTTCCCACCTTGTTTTCATTGCTAATTATTGTGAGAAATCATTAACGTGATCAGTGTCTTCTCATGGATGAGTATTCTCATGGATCAGTATCATTAATCATTATTGATTATATATAACTAAAGGCAAACTGAGTAAATTTGTTATTTCAGAATAGTGTCAAACTGGTAGCCCATTGTATAACTCAGTACCCATGAAGTAGCTCTCAGTTTCAAAAAGGTTGGTGACCCCTGATCTACTCGCTGCAGCCAATCTGCAACAGATTTTTGTGCATTGTCTGTGAGCAATGCCAAACATGACACACTGAGTAATTGAAGGAGGGCGGGTTCGGCTGCTCCGTCAGAGCATCAGCGGTGGCTGGGGGAAGGCGGTGCTGGGACCACGCGGTGGCTATAGGCCGAGAGGCGCTTGGCTGCTCGGGCCGCTCGATGCTCCGCGGAGCTTTAATTAGGCCCGAGCAGCTAAGCGCTGCGAAGGCCTATTGTTTTTCAAACAATAGGCCTAATTTTTCTTCTGTCAAATGAATTGCCTTTTGGGGGCTTTAACATATTCAAAAACTCACCAAAATTGGTGGGCTCAAAGAGACTCTGAGGAATTTACGTATTTTAAGGTCTACGCAAAAATCGCAAAAAAATGGCTCAACAGCGCCCCCTAGAAAATTTCAAAAGACCCTTTCCTATTCAGTTACTTTATTGTAGAGACTTGAAATTTGGGAAACTTGTAGAACTCCCCAAGGCACTCAGAATGTATAATTGTTCTCATAGTGCATGTCAAACAGGAAGTCGGCCATTTTGGATTGAATTTGCAAATTTCATCCCATTTTGGCCATTTATAGCCTTCGCATTTGATCAAACTCCTCCTAGGAATTTTGATGGATCGGCTTCAAACTTGGTCAGTTGGTTCATAAGGCATGTTCGATTAAAGGTTATCAAAATGGTGAGTTTTCGTGCATGCTGAAGGGGTGATACTAGGGGTCAAGGTTCACTTTTTCACAAGGTTCAGGAAAAGTGACAACTTCATCAGACTTTCCATGTCTCATCATTGGCCAGCCTTGATCACATTCACAATGTCATATGATGACATAACCTTAGCCACGCCCCCCTCCAACATTAAGTCACCGGTTTTTGTCTGCCGGAAGTCTTAATTTTACTCTGACTCAAATGAGTTCAATGCTGTGCAAATTGATATAAAATGACATGATGATGAACTCTGAATGTTGGCTGCTAGCTGAAGCATGTGGGCATGCCTTATTAGCAAATAGCAATGCAAGCCATGTCTACGATTGTCTCTAAATCAACCAGGCTTCATGTGATTTCCACCAGACTTTTCTGGCTGACTTCAGTGAACCACAAAAGACCCCAATAGTATTAGATTATAACTTGACTCCACTGCACTCCCTAGGTTAATCAAATAGCTGTATCTCCTCTCTACATTGGCCAATCTGCATGAGATGCTGCGGGCTGCACCAGAGAGCGCTGCTGTAAACACAATGCAGCTAATGTCAACACAAGTGAGAAGATAAAGCATCAATCAAGCTGTTCACATGCACATACATTCTCCCAAAACTTAAACTGTCATGATTTGTGGTTGTTGGTGGTGAGGATGAAGACTGAGACCCAGGTGATGATGATGACGATGATGATGTTTATTATAATTCATTAAAGAGAAAATCAAACACAGTCCAGTACAGGCAGCATGGCAGGAAAACTTGCACACAACTAATGCAGGTAGCCACTGAAACAACTGAAGACTGAATGTGACAGCTACATTATAACTTGTTTCCACTTAGCCCTGTAGGTTAAGTGGAATCAAACCAAACCAACTTTATTTACATAGTACTTTAAAACAACCACAGCTGATACAAAGTGCTGTACATTAAAACACAATAATAAAAAAATTAAAACATACAATTTAAAACTAGATCCCGCTGGTATTGAAAGTAAAATAGATGGTGCAGTGGTGTATGCACAGCATCTATGAAGGTTACCAGCCTGTTTGGTTCAACCTATCTCTGTGAATCAGCGTTTTCTGACATGAACTTCAGCAAGAACAAACACAGAACATGTCTCACTGATGCACATCTCAAAGATGCACTCGCAGTTGCAGTTTCAAGTTACACACCAGATTACAGAGCACTGGTGAACAGCATGCAATGCCAGTCTTATCACTAATAAGGATAACAATACCAGATGTCAGTGGCAACATGGCAGTGTCATGGAAAACTTTAATTAAAATATTGAGGAATTGTGTTCAATTTAAAAGTGTGTTCATGACATGCAATTTTGTTAATAATGCAGCAGATTTGGTCATGAGTTCAAAATGTGATAAGATTTATTTAAAAATATGTAAGTTGATTCTTTTTTTGAGGCAACATTCCATGTCCCCATGTTTTGCTTACAATTATTTTTGTAAAATGAGCCAAATATGTACAACAAAGTATTTAATTATACATTTAGATGTTTGCACGCTAGCTTGAGATGGGCTCCAGCAACCCTCCCGACCCCACTAATGGAAAAGGGTGCAGGAAATTGGATGGATGGATGGATTTAGATGTTTACCATTATTCAAATATAAACAAAATGCCTTTTAAATATAATTTTGTTCTTTACACACCTTTTTGTTGATGGATATGTTCAATTTCATGTGTCCCCAGTGCAGCGTAATAGACTTCCTCATGACATTTAAACTATAAAATATTTATATTTATGTTTTCCTTCAATAAGTTGATTGACTGGACTTAACCTTATTTAATATGCAATTTAAACTACTGAAACTATTTTCTCATTTGATATTTCTTCATATTATACATGTGCCAGTACTAACTTTCCACCCTGTTAGGATGTTTCTATTCTGCCTTCAAAAAGTCTAAAATTCCATAAAAACCATTTAATGTAAATGACATCAATTGGTTCTGATGTGAATTCAACCATGGAAAACAAAGTAAGCTTCAACTGTCACCATCTCTGTACTTTTCTTATTTTAAATATGTTAAACCTGTATATGTAAAGCTTAAAGTTCCACCCTGTTAGGAAAGATTGTGAAAAATGTTTATTCAGTAGAATTAAAAAAACCTAATATTATAATTAGTCATTAAAGGTTTGTTATTTTGTTGAATGTTAGCTAGCTAAATGCTGACCACATAAAGAGTTACAGGTAATTAGTTAGACATCTACCTGTAACTAGATTTCCTGTTTGGAACATAACATCCACTCTGTTATGTTCCACACTGATAGGAAATATTGTGAAAATGTTAAATCGGTAGAAATTAAAAAACATAATAGATTTAGTCACTAAAAGTTTAGTATTCGGTTGAATGTTAGCTAGCTAAATGGTGACCACACAAATAGCAACAGGTAGATTAGTTAGAAAAGTTCCACCATGTTATGTTCCACCCTGTTATGTTCCACCCTGTTAGGAAAGATTGTGAGAAATGTTTATTCAGTAGAATTAAAAAAACCTAATATTATAATTAGTCATTAAAGGTTTGTTATTTTGTTGAATGTTAGCTAGCTAAATGCTGACCACATAAAGAACTACAGGTAAATTAGTTAGAAAAGGTCCACCCTCTTATGTTCCACCCTAGTATGTTCATGAACCAAATAAGGTAGAAATTAGGGTGAAAAGAAATAACTCTATGTCAAATAAAAAATTTTGAGATTATGGAAGAGTTGCAGAGTAATCTGAGGTATTATCAGATGACTTTGCCAATTGTCTGTTTTCATTTAACTAGTTACCCCATTGACTCTTGTGAGGGAACAACGAGTACCTGTCATGGAAAAATCCACTACAGCGATATCACATGTTCTTGCCAAATAGAGCCAGGAAAAATTCTCTACATATACTTTGACTTGAAAGAGCCAATCCTGCAACTAATAATGAAAATCATCAGATTTTAGAATCAAAGACTTTGATTTTCCAACCTGTTATTGGAGAATCCACCATGTTATGTTCCATTCCACAAATGTTTTTATTAAATATTGTTACAGAAACATTAAGTACTGTGGATTTTTCTGAAGCATGTTGGGAGTTGAAGACCAATAAATGCAAATATTGGTATAAGTTTTTAAAATTACCAATATTTTCAATGCTGTCAGTAATAATGAGTAAAAAAACTGTTTTCTTTGCAATACAGTCATAAATGATTCGTAACTTCATGATGTGTTACAATTTCAAGAATAAAACATTATAAAAGGGACACACTCTTTCTAAGAAAAAGTCATAATTTTTTGATTTAAATGTTTAACTATTTGTGGTCCATATGTAAATGTTCATAACAGGGTGGAACACATTCAGAGACAATGGTGAAAAAAACACATGTAATTATTAATTTATCCAATCCTCAGCTTGCCCATTATTAATTTCTTATTGTTAAACATGTCAGTGTTGTAACAAAATATTCAAAACTTAAAACAATACTTTTTTTTCAAAAATCCTGAGGCCGAAATGTTGCCGCAAAAAAAGAATCACCCAATCACTGAGATTAAAAGAGATAAAGTGCTGAATATTGATATCTGTTTCCCACCTAGTTTTCATGGCTAATTATTGTTAGAAATCATTAACGTGATCAGTTTCTTCATAGATGAGAATCATTAATCATTAGTGATAATGTATAAGGCAAACTGAGTAAATTTGTTATTTCAGAAGAGCGCGTCAAACTGGTAGCCTTTATATGACTCGGTACTCATGAAGTAGCTCTCAGATTCAAAAAGGTTGGTGACCCCTGATTTACTCGCTGCAGCAAATCAGCAACAGATTTTTGTGCATTGTCTGTGAGCAAAGCCAAACATGACACACTGAGTAAATTCAAGGAGGGCGGGTTCCGCTGCTCCGTCAGAGCATCAGCGGTGGCTGGGGGAAGGCGGTGCTGGTAACATGCGGTGGCTATAGGCCGAGCGGCGCTTGGCTGCGAGGGCCGCTCGAGGCTCCGCGGAGCTTTAATTAGGCCCGAGCAGCTAAGCGCTGCGAAGGCCTATTGTTTTTCAAATGTTTATTTTTTTAAGGCCCGAGCAGCTAAGCGCTGCGAAGGCCTATTGTTTTTCAAATGTTTATTTATTTATTAGGCCCGAGCAGCTAAGCGCTGCGAAGGCCTATTGTTTTTCAAATGTTTATTATTTTTAGGCCCGAGCAGCTAAGCGCTGCGAAGGCCTATTGTTTTTCAAATATTTATTATTAGGCCCGAGCAGCTAAGCGCTGCGAAGGCCTATTGTTTTTCAAATGTTTATTATTTTAGGCCCGAGCAGCTAAGCGCTGCGAAGGCCTATTGTTTTTCAAATGTTTATTTCAGGCCTGAGCAGCTAAGCGCTGCGAAGGCCTATTGTAATCGTGCTGTTTATTATTAGGCCCGAGCAGCTAAGCGCTGCGAAGGCCTATTGTAATCGTGCTGTTTATTATTAGGCCCGAGCAGCTAAGCGCTGCGAAGGCCTATTGTAATCGTGCTGTTTATTATTAGGCCCGAGCAGCTAAGCGCTGCGAAGGCCTATTGTAATCGTGCTGTTTATTATTAGGCCCGAGCAGCTAAGCGCTGCGAAGGCCTATTGTTTTTCAAATGTTTATTATTTTTAGGCCCGAGCAGCTAAGCGCTGCGAAGGCCTATTGTTTTTCAAATGTTTATTATTAGGCCCGAGCAGCTAAGCGCTGCGAAGGCCTATTGTAATCGTGCTGTAAATTAGGCCCGAGCAGCTAAGCGCTGCGAAGGCCTATTGTAATCGTGCTGTTTATTATTAGGCCCGAGCAGCTAAGCGCTGCGAAGGCCTATTGTAATCGTGCTGTTTATTATTAGGCCCGAGCAGCTAAGCACTGCAAAGGCCTATTGTAATCGTGCTGTAAATTATTATTATTAGGCCCGAGCAGCTAAGCGCTGCGAAGGCCTATTGCAATCGTGCTGTTTATTATTATTTTCTTGTGCCAAATGAATTGGCTGTTTGGGGGCTTTATCATATTCAAAAACTCACCAAACTTGGCGGGCGCATAGAGCCCGTGTGAAATTTACGTATTTTAAGGTCCTCGCGAAAATCACATGAGAAACGGCTCAAGGGCGCCCCTAGCAACTTTCAAAAGACCCTTTCCTATTCACTTACTTTATCGTAGAGACTTGAAATTTGGTACAGTTGTAGAGCTCCCCAAGACACTCAGAATTTACAATTAATGTCATAGTGCAAGTATCCCAGGAAGTCGGCCATTTTGGATTGAAGTTCCGATTTTGCCCCGATTTTACCCGTTTACAGACGTCGCATTTGATCGAACTCCTCCTAGGGATTTTGATCGATCGGCTTTAAACTCGGACAGATTGTTCATAAGGCTTGGCCGATTCAAAGTTATCAAATTCGTGAGTTTTCGAGCATGTTGAAGGGGTCGTTCCAGGGGTCAAAGTTCACCGACTCACAAGAATGTAATAAACTGTTATATCTCTTACAAATAAACTCACAGAGCCACCAAACTTTCTGTGTGTGATCACCTTTGGATGACCTACGACACCCAGTTGTGAAATTTTGAGATTACATAAGCCACGCCCCCTTAGAACAGGAAGTGTCATGTTTTACTGCGAACGTTCACTATCTGACCCCTTTCACCTAATCAACATGAAACTGTGTCCACAGACAGAAGACATGTTGGTGTGTCAGGGTGTCCAACCCCGTTTGGTTTGGATGCAGCAGGTGGGCGTGGCGGCGTGGCGAAGTGACCTTTAACGCCGTCTCCTTACGTTTGGCCTTGAATTCCACAGTTTAAAGCCCAGCTGCACCAAACTCACTAGGTTTGATCCTTGTGGGCCCCTCGACAGGAATCCAGTGTGATTTTTTGTGGGCGTGGCCTAATGTCTCAACAGCGCCCCCTTGAAGATTTTAAATAATCAGCCCCAAGCCATTGTTTAACCTAGAATTATGAAACTTGGTACACTTGTGTATCGTGTCAGGACCTACAAAAAAGCCTCTTGGAGCCATGGTCCAAACCCAACAGAAAGTCGGCCATTTTGGATTAAATTCGCCATTTGCTGTTTTTCACAGACGTCGTATTTGATCGAACTCCTCCTACAGCGTTTGACATACAGACTTCAAACTCAGTCAGCAGAGAGTTGAGACATTAAAGGTCTAAAGTTATCACAGGAATTTTTGTATGTCAAAGCATGTGGGCGTGGCAAAGTGCAAAACTTTGACTATTCGCCATGAAACATCAAATTGAAATAACTTCCACATACAAGGACACAGCTGCTTCAGACTTCCTATGTCTCACTACTGACCAACCCTCATTACATTCTCATGGTCAGATGATGACGTAACCGTAGCTCCGCCCACTTTTAACAGGAATTCAGCTGTTTTTTCTACAGCTGAATTCCTGTGAGATAACTTCCACATACAAGGTCACAGCTGCTTCAGACTTCCTATGTCTCAGTACTGACCAACCCTCATTACATTCTCATGGTCAGATGATGACGCATCCTTAGCTCCGCCCACTTTTGACTGGAAGTTACCTGTTTTTTCTACTGTATGTCTTATTTTTACTGAGTAATACATATGGAATTAATCTTCTAACACCTGACATTATATGACCTGATGAGGAACTGTGATGATGAACTCTGACTCATGGGGGCGTGGCCAACTGGCTGTCCTTCGCCATATGCATAAAATTGTCTCTGAATCAAAGACGCATCTTCTGATTGGAACCAAACTGGATACGTTTGACCTGTGCTCAATGCTAAAGAGCCCAACGGGTTTGAATTGTGATTTTACTCTACAGCGCCCCCTAGACTATCCCATCATCAATATCTCCTCTCTACATCAACCGATCTGCACCAAATTTGTGGTGTGTCCTCAGGGAACCATGCCGAAGTGAACGGTGCGAACTGCCTGGCGGAGGCGCGCCTCAACTGTGCGAAAGGGTACGCGGTGGCAGGCGGGCGGCGGTGCTGGGTCCCCCGCGGTGGCTATAGGCCGGAGCGGCGCTTGGCTGCTCGGGCCGCTTGAGGCTCCGCGGAGCTTTAATTAGGCCCGAGCAGCTAAGCGCTGCGAAGGCCTATTGTAATTGTGCTGTAAATTATTATTATTCTTCCGTAAAGTAAATTGGCTTTTTGGGGGCTTTATCATATTCAAAAACTCACCAAACTTGGCGGGCTCATAGAGCCTGGTGAAAATTTACGTATTTTAAAGTCACTGCAAAAATCGCACAAGAAACTGCTCAAGGGCGCCCCCTAGCAACTTTCAAAAGACCCTTTTCTATTCACTTACTTTATCGTAGAGACTTGAAATTCGGTACAGTTGTAGAGCTCACCAAGACACTCAGAATTTACAATTAATGTCATAGTGCAAGTATCCCAGGAAGTCGGCCATTTTGGATTGAAGTTCCGATTTTGCCCCGATTTTGGCCGTTTACAGACGTCGCATTTGATCGAACTCCTCCTAGGGATTTCGATCGATCGGCTTCAAACTCGGTAAGATTGTTCATAAGGCATGGCTGATTCAAAGTGATCAAATTCGTGAGTTTTCGAGCATGCTGAAGGGGTCGTACCAGGGGTCAAAGTTCACCGACTCACCAGAATGTAATAAACTGTTATATCTCTTACAAATAAACTCACAGAGCCACCAAACTTTCTGTGTGTGATCACCTTTGGATGACCTACGACACCCAGTTGTGAAATTTTGAGATTACCTAAGCCACGCCCCCTTAGAACAGGAAGTGTCATGTTTTACTGCGAACGTTCACTATCTGACCCCTTTGACCTAATCAACATGAAACACTGTCGACAGACAGAAGACATGTTGGTGTGTGAGGGTGTCCAACCCCATTTGGTTTGGATGCAGCAGGTGGGCGTGGCGGCGTGGCGAAGTGACCTTTAACGCCGTCTCCTTACGTTTGGCCTTGAATTCCACAGTTTAAAGCCCAGCTGCACCAAACTCACTAGGTTTGATCCTTGTGGGCCCCTCGACAGGAATCCAGTGTTATTTTTTGTGGGCGTGGCCTAATGTCTCAACAGCGCCCCCTTGAAGATTTTAAATAATCAGCCCCAAGCCATTGTTTAACCTAGAATTATGAAACTTGGTACACTTGTGTATCTTGTCAGGACCTACAAAAAAGCCTCTTGGAGCCATGGTCCAAACCCAAAAGGAAGTCGGCCATTTTGGATAAAAGCCGCTATTTGCTGTTTTTCAGAGATGTCATATTTGATCGAACTCCTCCTACAGGGTTTGACACACAGACTTCAAACTCAGTCAGCAGAGAGTTCAGATATTAAAGGTGTAAAGTTATCACAGGAATTTTTGTATGTCAAAGCATGTGGGCGTGGCTAAGTGCCAAACTTTGACTATTCGCCATAAAACATCAAAGTGACATAACTTCCACATACAAGGTCACAGCTGCTTCAGACTTCCTATGTCTCACTACTGACCAACCCTCATTACATTCTCATGGTCAGATGATGACGTAACCTTAGCTCCGCCCACTTTTAACAGGAATTCAGCTGTTTTTTCTACTGTATGTCTTATTTTTACTGAGTAATACATATGGAATTAATCTTCTACCACCTGACATAATATGACCTGATGATGAACTGTGATGATGAACTCTGACTCATGGGGGCGTGGCCAACTGGCTGTCCTTCGCCATATTCATGAAATTGTCTCTGAATCAAACACGCATCTTCCGATTGGCACCAAACTGGATAAGTTTGACCTGTACTCAATGCTAAAGAACCCAAAAGGATTGAATTGTGATCTCACTCTACGGCGCCCCCTAGAATTTTTTAAATGATCAGCCCCAAGCCATGCTTTAACCTAGAATTATGAAACTTGGTACACTGGTGTATCTTGTTAAGATTTACAGAAAAACTCTTTTGGAGCTATGGTACAAACCCAACAGGAAGTCGGGCATTTTGGTAAAAGCCCCCATTTGTCGTTTTTCAGAGACGTCATATTTGATCGAATTCCTCCTTCAGCGTTTGAGATACAGACTTCAAACTCAGTCAGCAGAGAGTTGAGACATTAAAGGTCTAAAGTTATCACAGGAATTTTTGTATGTAAAAGCATGTGGGCGTGGCTAAGTGCCAAACTTTGACTATTCGCCATAAAATATGAAAGTGACATAACCTCCACATACAAGATCACAGCTGCTTCAGACTTCCTATGTCTCACTACTGACCAACCCTCATTACATTTTCATGGTCAGATGATGACGTAACCTTAGCTCCGCCCACTTTTAACAGGAATTCAGCTGTTTTTTCTACTGTATGTCTTATTTTTACTGAGTAATACATATGGAATTAATCTTCTACTACCTGACATAATATGACCTGATGATGAACTGTGATGATGAACTCTGACTCATGGGGGCGTGGCCAACTGGCTGTCCTTCGCCATATGCATAAAACTGTCTCTGAATCAAACACGCATCTTCCGATTGGCACCAAACTGGATACGTTTGACCTGTGCTCAATGCTAAAGAGCCCAACGGGTTTGAATTGTGATTTTACTCTGCAGCGCCCCCTAGGTTATCCCATCACCAATATCTCCTCTCTACATCGTCCGATCTGCACCAAATTTGTGGTGTGTCGCCAGGGAACCATGCCGAACTCAACGGTGCGAACTGCCTGGCGGACGCGCGCCTCAACTCTGCGACAGCTTACACGGTGGCAGGCGGGCGGCGGTGCTGGGTCCCGCGCGGTGGCTGTAGGCCGGAGCGGCGCTTGGCTGCTCGGGCCGCTTGAGGCTCCGCGGAGCTTTTATTAGGCTCGAGCAGCTAAGCGCTGCGAAGGCCTATTGTTTTTCAAATGTTTATTATTATTATTCATTTATTTATTTTATTTTTTTTTTATTTTTCTTCTGTCAAATGAATTGCCTTTTTGGGGGCTTTACCATATTCAAAAACTCACCAAAATTGGTGGGCCCATAGAGACTGTGAAAAATTTACGTATTTTAAGGTCCGCGCAAAAATCGCAAAAAAATGGCTCAACGGCGCCCCCTAGAACATTTCAAAAGACCCTTTCCTATTCACGTACTTTATTGTAGAGACTTGAAATTTGGTACACTTGTAGAACTCCCCAAGACACTCAGAATTTATAATTGTTCTCATAGTGTATGTCAAACAGGAAGTCGGCCATTTTGGATTGAATTTGTAAATTTCACCCCATTTTGGCCGTTTATAGCCTTCGCATTTGATCGAACTCCTCCTAGGGCTTTTGATGGATCGGCTTCAAACTTGGTCAGTTGGTTCAGAAGGCATGCCCGATTAAAAGTTATCAAAACGGTGAGTTTTCGTGCATGCTGAAGGGGTGATACTAGGGGTCAAAGTTCACTGACTCGCCATAAAATAATAAACAGTTATATCTCCTACAAAGAAACTCACAGAGCCACCAACCTTTCTGTGTGTGATCACCTTTGGATGCCCTACAAGACCCAATTGTGAAATTTTGAGATCACATAAGCCACGCCCCCTTAGAACAGGAAGTGTCATGTTTTATTGTGATCGGTCCCTATCTGACCTCTTTAACCTAATCAACATGAAACTGTGTCCACAAACAGAAGACATGTTGGTGTGTTATGGTTTCCAACGCTGTTTGTTTTGGAGGAAGCAAGTGGGCGTGGCGGCGTGGCAAGTTTACCTGTAACGCCGTGTCCATACGTTTGGCTGTTAATTCCACAATTGTGAGTCCAGCTGCACCAAACTCACTGAGATCGATCCCTATCCAACTCCGGACAGTAATCCAGTGCAATATTTGGTGGGCGTGGCCTAATGTCTCAACAGCGCCCCCTAGAAGAGTTTAAATCATAAGTTATCAAAGAATTCTCGTACATCAAAGCATGTGGGCGTGGCTAAGTGTCAAACTTTGGCTTTGTGCCATGAAATACTAAAATGCAATAACTTCTACAAGAAAAGTGACAACTTCATCAGACTTTCCATGTCTCATTATTGGCCAGCCTTGATCACATTCACAAGGTCATATGATGACATCACCTTAGCCACGCCCCCCCTCCGACAGGAAGTAACCTGTTTTTGTCTGCCGGAAGTCTTGCTTTTACTCTGACTCAAATGGGTTCAATGCTGTGCTAATTAATATAAAATGACATGATGATGAACTCTGTGTATGTTGACTGCTAGCTGAAGCATGTGGGCATGCCTTATTAGCAAATAGCAATGCCAGCCATGTCTACAATCGTCTCTAAATCAACCAGGCTTCATGTGATTTCCACCAGATATTTATGGCTGACTTCAGTGAACTTCAAAAGACCCCAATAGTATTAGATTATAACTTGACTCCACTTCACTCCCTAGGTTAATCAAACAGCTGTATCTTATCTCTACATTGGCTAATCTGCATGAGATGTTGTGGGCTGCAGCAGGGAGCGCTGCTGTAAACACAATGCAGCTAATGTCAACACAAGTGACTAGATAAAGTATCAATAAAGCTGTTCAGATGCACAAACATTCTCCCAAAACTTAAACAGTCATGATTTGTGGTTGTTGGTGGTGAGGATGAACACTGAGACCCAGGTGATGATGATGATGTTTATTATAATTTAATAAAGAGAAGCTCAAACACAGACCAGTACGGGCAACACCAGCAGGAAAACTTGAAAACAGCTAATACAGATAGCCACTGAAACAACTGAACAACAAAGTATTTTAATTACACATTTAGATGTTTGCACGCCAGCTGGAGATAGGCACCAGCAGCCCTCCCAACCCCACTAAGGGACAAGGGTGCAGGAAAATGGATGGAATTAGATGTTTACCATTATTCAAATATAAACACAATGCCTTTTACATATTATTTTGTTCTTTACACATCTTTTTGTTGACTGACATGTTCATTTTCATGTTTCCCCAGTGCAGTGTAATAGACTTTTTAATCACTTTTAAACTATATATATATATATATATATATATATATATTATATATATATATATATATATATATATATATGTTTTTCTTCAATAAGTTGATTGACTGGACTACACCTTATTTTAATAAGTAATTTAATCTACTGAAACCATTTTCACATTTGATATTTTCTTCATATTATACATGTCCCAGTACTAACTTTAAACCCTGTTATGATGTTTCATTTCTGCCTTCAAAAAGTCTAAAATTCCATAAAAACCATTTAATGTAAGTGACATCAATTGGTTTTGATGTGAATTCAACCATGGAAAACAAAGTGAGCTTCAACTGTCACCATTTCTGTATTCTTACATTTACTCTGACTCAAATGGGTTCAATGCTGTGCAAATTGATATAAAATGACATGATGATCAACTCTGTGTATAACTGAGTTTTACACACACTCAGTTTTGAGTCTGAGTTTTACACAGACTCATTTTGTGTAAAACACAAACTGAGTCTGTAAAAGACTCAGTTTTTTATTGAGTAAAAAACTGAGTAAAAAACTGAGTTTTTTACTGAATTTTTTACTCAGTAAAAAAAAACCCCATCTCTAATGGTGATGTCACCCCCCCGTTTCCAACTGCTGATTTCAAGTGTGCTTCAGCTGAAGCGTGCTGAAGCATGTGGCTTCAGCTAGCAGCCGAAGCCACATGCTTCGGCTGCTAGCTGAAGCATGTGGGCGTGCCTTATTAGCAAATAGCAAAACCAGCCATGTCAACTATCGTCTCTAAATCAACCAGGCTTCATGTGATTTCCACCAGATATTTATGGCTGACTTCAGTGAACCTCTAAAGACCCCAATAGCATTAGATTATAACTTGACTCCACTTCCCCCCTTCGGTTAATCAAATAGCTATATCTCCTCTCTACATTGGCTAATCTGCATGAGATGTTGCAGGCTGCAGCAGGGAGCGCTGCTGTAAACAGTGGTGGGAAGTACTGCACTTAAGTAGAGTTTTCGTGTTTCTGTACTTAAGAAGATTTAATAATGGGTTCTTTCTACTTTTACTCCACTACATTTTACAGTAAGTATCTGTACTTTCTACTTCACTACATTTCTACAAAACTGCAGCGTTACTGTTACATCCAAGTCGCGTTGCTATTTTCTTCCGTTAAAATGTGAAGTTCAGGGATTTAAGGTGGCGCCGTAAAATCCCAGCAATAACGTGACGTAGTGTCTGTTGTTACCCATCGGCTCCACCTTTACTCGCACGCGGAGCTCCAAGACATGCGCAGTGGTTTCCTCTGAGCGGGTGAAGCTGCCTAATCATCAGTAATATAAAAGCGCTGCATAAATCAAAATATATGGCGACATGTAAAATCAGCAGCGCTTCGCTTTCACAGACGGCGGGGACTTCGTCCAACTTTTAGCGTCACTTGGAAGGATAGCTTAAAGACAGGTAATATCTGTGGACGTGATGCTAGCTAAGCTAGCTGTACAGAGACAAATGTTGCATCTGATTAAAAAAAGTTGTCACTATATATATATATATATATATATATATATATATATATATATATATATATATATATATATCAGATATATAATATCTGATAGATATATCAGATATTAAATAAATGTATATATATATATATATCAGATATATAATATCTGATATATATATCAGATATTAAATAAATGTATATATATATATATATATATATATAATATATATATATATATATATATATATATATATATATATATATATATATATATACATACACACACATATTTATATATATATATGTGTGTATATATATATATATATATATATATATATATATATATATATATATATATATATATATACATACACACACACATTTATTTAATCGCTGAATAAGTAAAAGTTGAACGTATGAACACATAGCATACTCATTGCTAATTGATTTCGTCTCCTATATAATGGCAAACATTGCAGTGGGAGGGAGGATAAAAACAGTCACGATGCTCCTTCTGCTTGGTTACTTGTTGCGCTGTTGGACAGTGGAAAGATTGTTAGGAAAGATTGTGAAAAATGTTTATTCAGTAAAATTTAAAAAGCATAATTTTTGGTTTAGTCATTAAAGTTTTGTTATTCTGTTGAAGGTTAGTTAGGTAGCTTGTGTTCAATTTAAAAGTGTGTTCATGACATATAACAGTTACAATTTTATTAAAAATGCAGCAGATTTGGTCATGAGTTCAAAATGTGACAAGATTTTTTTAAAATATGTAAGTTGATTTTTCTTTAACATTACATAATTGATAACTTTTTGAAGCATGGTGCAACATAGTTCATGATTTGTTGAAAAAATTGTTTGAGTGGCTAGTGAAAATTGGATATTTTCCTATGAAATGTAGAGATGTAAGTGGTTATCTAAAAATGTAACAGTTGGGTGATTGTTTTGCGGCAACATTCCATGTCCCCATGTTTTGCTTACTATTAATTTTTGTAAAATGTGCCAAATATTTACAACAAAGTATTTTAATTATACATTTAGATGTTTGTCATTATTCAAATATAAACGAAATGCCTTTCAAATATTTGTTCTTTACACACCTTTTGTTGACGAACATGTTCAATTTCATGTTTGACCAGTGCAGCGTAATAGACTTCCTCATGACATTTAAACTATAAAATATATTTATATTTATGTTTTTCTTCAATAAGTTGATTGACTGGAGTACACCTTATTTTAATATGCAATTTAATCTACTGAAACCATTTTCTCATTTGATATTTTCTTCATCTTATACATGTGCCAGTACTAACTTTCCACCCTGTTAGGATGTTTCATTTCTGCATTCAAAAAGTCTAAAATTCCTTAAAAACCATTTAATGTGAGTGACATCAATTGGTTTTGATGTGAGTTCAACCATGGAAAACAAAGTGAGCTTCAACAATCACCGTCTCTGTACTTTTTCTTATCTTAAATATGTTAAACCTGTATATGTGAAACTTAAAGTTCCACCCTGTTAGGAATCCTTCAACTAATAATGAAAATCATCAGATTTTAGAATCAAATACTTTTATTTTCCACCCTGTTATGGGACAATCCACCATGTTATGTTCCATTCCACACATGTTTTTATTAAATATTGTTACAGAAACATTAAGTACTGTGGATTTTTCTGAGCCATGTTGGGAGTTGAAGACCAATAATTGCAAATATTGGTCTAAGTTTTTGAAATTACCAATATATTCTATGATGTCAGTAATAATGAGTAAAAAAACAGGGTTTTCTTTACAATACAGTCATAAATGATTTGTAACTTCATGATGTGTGACAATTTCAATAAAAAACATATTATATAGTAAAAGGGACACACTCTTTCTAAGAAAAATTCATTATTTTTTCAATTTAAATGTTTAACTATTTGTGGTCCATATGTAAATGTTCATAAAAGGGTGGAACACATTCAGAGACAATGGTGAAAAAACCCGACATGTAATAATTAATTTATCCAATCCTGTGCTTGCCCATTATTAATCTCTTATTATTAAACATGTCAGTGTTGTAACAAAATATTCACAACTTAAAATACTTTTTTTTCAAAAATCCTGAGGCCGAAATTTTGCCGCAAAAAAAGAATCACCCAATTACTGAGATTAAAGAGATAAAGTGCTGAATATTGATATTTGTTTCCCACCTTGTTTTCATTGCTAATTATTGTGAGATAATTAACGTGATCAGTGTCTTCTCATGGATGAGTATTCTCATGGATAAGTATCAGTATTAATCATTATTGATAATATATAACTAAAGGCAAACTGAGTAAATTTGTTATTTCAGAAGAGAGTGGCAAACTGGTAGCCCATTGTATGACTCAGTACCCATGAAGTAGCTCTCAGTTTCAAAAAGGTTGGTGACCCCTGATCTACTTGCTGCAGCCAATCTGCAACATATTTTGTGCATTGTCTGTGAGCAATGCCAAACATGACACACTGAGTAATTCAAGGAGGGTGGGTTCGGCTGCTCCGTCAGAGCATCAGCGGTGGCTGGGGGAAGGCGGTGCTGGGACCACGCGGTGGCTATAGGCCGAGCGGCGCTTGGCTGCTCGGGCCGCTCGATGCTCCGCGGAGCTTTAATTAGGCCCGAGCAGCTAAGCGCTGCGAAGGCCTATTGTAATCGTGCTGTTTATTAGGCCCGAGCAGCTAAGCGCTGCGAAGGCCTATTGTAATCGTGCTGTTTATTAGGCCCGAGCAGCTAAGCGCTGCGAAGGCCTATTGTAATCGTGCTGTTTATTATTATTTATTAGGCCCGAGCAGCTAAGCGCTGCGAAGGCCTATTGTTATTGTGCTGTTATTAGGCCCGAGCAGCTAAGCGCTGCGAAGGCCTGTTGTTTTTTAAATGTTGATTATTAGGCCCGAGCAGCTAAGCGCTATGACGGCCTATTGTAATCATGCTGTTTATTATTATTATTTATTTATTATTCTTATTATTATGATTCTTACGTAAAATAAATTGGCTTTTTGGGAGCTTTATCATATTCAAAAACTCGCCAAACTTGGCGAGCTCATAGAGACTGGTGAAAATTCACGTATTTTAAAGTAACCGCAAAAGTCGCACAAGAAACGGCTCATGGGCGCCCCCTAGCAACTTTCAGAAGCAGCTTTCCTATTCACTTACTTTATCGTAGAGACGTGAAATTTGGTACAGTTGTAGAGCTCCCCAAGACACTCAGAATTTACAATTAATGTCATAGTGCAAGTATCCTAGGAAGTCGGCCATTTTGGATTGAAGTTCCGATTTTAGCCCATTTTGGCCGTTTACAGACGTCGCATTTGATCGAACTCCTCCTAGGGATTTCGATCTATCGGCTTCAAACTCGGTCAGATTGTTCATAAGGCGTGGCCGATTCTAAGTTATCAAATTCGTGAGTTTTGGAGCATGCTGAAGGGATCGTTCCAGGGGTCAAAGTTCACCAACTCACCAGAATGTAATAAACTGTTATATCTCTTACAAATAAACTCACAGAGCCACCAAACTTTATGTGTGTGATGACCTTTGAATGCCCTACGACACCCAGTTGTGAAATTTTGAGATTACCTAAGTCACGCCCCCTTAGAACAGGAAGTGTCATGTTTTACTGCGAACGTTCACTATCTGACCCCTTTCACCTAATCAACATGAAACTGTGTCCACAGACAGAAGACATGTTGGTGTGTCAGGGTGTCCAACCCCGTTTGGTTTGGATGCAGCAGCTGGGCGTGGCGGTGTGGCGAAGTGACCTTTAACGCCGTCTCCTTACGTTTGGCCTTGAATTCCACAGTTTAAAGCCCAGCGGCACCAAACTCACTAGGTTTGATCCTTGTGGGCCCCTCGACAGGAATCCAGTGTTATTTTTTGTGGGCGTGGCCTAATGTCTCAACAGCGCCCCCTTGAAGATTTTAAATAATCAGCCCCAAGCCATTCTTTAACCTAGAATTATGAAACTTGGTACACTTGTTTATCCTGTCACGACCTACAAAAAAGTCTCTTGGAGCCATGGTCCAAACCCAACAGGAAGTCGGCCATTTTGGATTACATTCGCCATTTGCTGTTTTTCACAGACGTCGTATTTGATCGAACTCCTCCTACAGCGTTTGACATACAGACTTCAAACTCAGTCAGCAGAGAGTTGAGAAATTAAAGGTCTAAAGTTATCACAGGAATTTTTGTATGTGAAAGCATGTGGGCGTGGCTAAGTGCCAAACTTTGACTATTCGCCATAAAACATCAAAGTGAGATAACTTCCACATACAAGGTCACAGCTGCTTCAGACTTCCTATGTCTCAATACTGACCAACCCTCATTACATTCTCATGGTAAGATGATGACGTAACCTTAGCTCCGCCCACTTTTTACAGGAAGTCACCTGTTTTTTCTACTGTATATCTTATTTTTACTGTGTAATACATATGGAATTAATCTTCTAACACCTGACATAATATGACCTGATGATGAACTGTGATGATGAACTCTGACTCATGGGGGCGTGGCCAACTGGCTGTCCTTCGCCATATTCATGCAATTGTCTCTGAATCACACACGCATCTTCCGATTGGCACCAAACTGGATACGGTTGACCTGTGCTAAATGCTAAAGAGCCCGTCAGGTTTGAATTGTGATTTTACTCTACAGCGCCCTCTAGATTATCCCATCATCAATATCTCCTCTCTACATCGACCGATCTGCACCAAATTTGTGGTGTGTCGCCAGGGAACCATGCCGAAGTAAACGGTGCGAACTGCCTGGCGGACGCACGCATCAACTGTGCAAAAGGGTACGCGGTGCAAGGCGAGCGGCGGTGCTGGGTCCTCCGCGGTGGCTATAGGCCGGAGCGGCGCTTGGCTGCTCGGGCCGCTTGAGGCTCCGCGGAGCTTTAATTAGGCCCGAGCAGCTAAGCGCTGCGAAGGCCTATTGTAATCGTGCTGTTTATTATTATTTTTCTTGTGCCAAATGAATTGGCTTTTTGGGGGCTTTATCATATTCAAAAACTCACCAAACTTGGCGGGCGCAGAGAGCCCGGTGAAAATTTACGTATTTTAAGGTCATCGTAAAAATCGAACAAGAAACGGCTCAAGGGCGCCCCCTAGCAACATTCAAAAGACCCTTTTCTATTCACTTACTTTATCGTAGAGACTTGAAATTTGGTACAGTTGTAGAGCTCCACAAGACTATCAGAATTTACAATTAATGTCATAGTGCAACTATCCTAGGAAGTCGGCCATTTTGGATTGAAGTTCCGATTTTGAGCCCATTTTGGCCGTTTACAGACGTCGCATTTGATCGAACTCCTCCTAGGGATTTCGATCGATCGGCTTCAAACTCGGTCAGATTGTTCATAAGGCATGGCCGATTCAAAGTTATCAAATTCGTGAGTTTTCGAGCATGTTGAAGGGGTCGTTCCAGGGGTCAAAGTTCACCGACTCACCAGAATGTAATAAACTGTTATATCTCTTACAAATAAACTCACAGAGCCACCAAACTTTCTGTGTGTGATCACCTTTGGATGACCTACGACACCCAGTTGTGAAATTTTGAGATTACCTAAGCCACGCCCCCTTAGAACAGGAAGTGTCATGTTTTACTGCGAACGTTCACTATCTGACCCCTTTCACCTAATCAACATGAAACACTGTCGACAGACAGAAGAAATGTTGGTGTGTCAGGGTGTCCAACCCCGTTTGGTTTGGATGCAGCAGGTGGGCGTGGCAGCGTGGCGAAGTGACCTTTAACGCCGTCTCCTTACGTTTGGCCTTGAATTCCACAGTTTAAAGCCCAGCTGCACCAAACCCACTAGGTTTGATCCTTGTGGGCCCCTCGACAGGAATCCAGTGTTATTTTTTGTGGGCGTGGCCTAATGTCTCAACAGCGCCCCCTTGAAGATTTTAAATAATCAGCCCCAAGCCATTCTTTAACCTAGAATTATGAAACTTGGTACACTTGTGTATATTGTGAAGACCTACAAAAAAGTCTCTTGGAGCCATGGTCCAAACCCAACAGGAAGTCGGCCATTTTGGATCAAAGCCGCCATTTGCTGTTTTTCATAGACGTCATATTTGATCGAACTCCTCCTACAGCGTTTGAGATACAGACATCAAACTCAGTGAGCAGAGAGTTCAGATATTAAAGGTCTAAAGTTATCACAGGAATTTTTGTATGTCAAAGCATGTGGGCGTGGCTAAGTGCCAAACTTTGACTATTCGCCATAAAACATCAAAGTGACATAACTTCCACATACAAGGTCACAGCCGCTTCAGACTTCCTATGTCTCACTACTGACCAACCCTCATGGTCAGATGATGACGTAAACTTAGCTCCGCCCACTTTTAAAAGGAATTCAGCTGTTTTTTCTACTGTATGTCTTATTTTTACTGAGTAATACATATGGAATTAATCTTCTACCACATGACATAATATGAGCTGATTATGAACTGTGAAGATGAACTCTGACTCATGGGGGCGTGGCCAACTGTCTGTCCTTCGCCATATGCATACAACTGTCTCTGAATCACACACGCATCTTCCGATTGGCACCAAACTGGATACGTTTGACCTGTGCTAAATACTAAAGAGCCCAACGGGTTTGAATTGTGATTTTACTCTACAGCGCCCCCTAGACTATCCCATAATCAATATCTCCTCTCTACATCGACCGATCTGCACCAAATTTGTGGTGTGTCCTCAGGGAACCATGCCGAAGTGAACGGTGCAACTGCCTGGCGGAGGCGCGCCTCAACTGTGCGAAAGGGTACGCGGTGGAAGGCGGGCGGCGGTGCTGGGTCCCCCGCGGTGGCTATAGGCCGGAGCGGCGCTTGGCTGCTCGGGCCGCTTGAGGCTCCGCGGAGCTTTAATTATTATTATTATGATTCTAACGTAAAATAAATTGGCTTTTTGGGGGCTTTATCATATTCAAAAACTCACCAAACTTGGCGGCCGCATAGAGCCTGGTGAAAATTTACGTATTTTAAGGTCCTCGCAAAAATCGCACAAGAAACTGCTCAAGGGCGCCCCCTAGAAACTTTCAAAAGACCCTTTTCTATTCACTTACTTTATCGTACAGACTTGAAATTTGGTACAGTTGTAGAGCTCCCCATGACACTCTGAATTTACAATTAATGTCATAGTGCAACTATCCTGGGAAGTCGGCCATTTTGGATTGAAGTTCCCATTTTGAGCCCATTTTGGCCGTTTACAGACGTCGTATTTGATCGAACTCCTCCTAGGGATTTCGATCGATCGGCTTCAAACTCGGTCAGATTGTTCATAAGGCATGGCCGATTCAAAGTTATCAAATTTGTGAGTTTTCGAGCATGCTGAAAGGGTCGTACCAGGGGTCAAAGTTCACCGACTCACCAGAATGTAATAAACTGTTATATCTCTTACAAATAAACTCACAGAGCCACCAAACTTTCTGTGTGTGATCACCTTTGGATGACCTACGACACCCAGTTGTGAAATTTTGAGATTACCTAAGCCACGCCCCCTTAGAACAGGAAGTGTCATGTTTTACTGCGAACGTTCACTATCTGACCCCTTTGATCTAATCAACATGAAACACTGTCGACAGAGAGAAGACATGTTGGTGTGTCAAGGTATCCAACCCCGTTTGGTTTGGTTGCAGCAGGTGGGCGTGGCGGCGTGGCGAAGTGACCTTTAACGCCGTCTCCTTACGTTTGGCCTTGAATTCCACAGTTTAAAGCCCAGCTGCACCAAACTCACTAGGTTTGATCCTTGTGGGCCCCTCGACAGGAATCCAGTGTAATTTTTTGTGGGCGTGGCCTAATGTCTCAACAGCGCCCCCTTGAAGATTTTAAATAATCAGCCCCAAGCCATTCTTTAACCTAGAATTATGAAACTTGGTACACTTGTTTATCCTGTCACGACCTACAAAAAAGTCTCTTGGAGCCATGGTCCAAACCCAACAGGAAGTCGGCCATTTTGGATCAAAACTGCCATTTCCTGTTTTTCAGAGACGTCGTATTTGATCGAACTCCTCCTACAGCGTTTGACATACAGACTTCAAACTCAGTGAGCAGAGAGTTCAGACATTAAAGGTCTAAAATTATCACAGGAATTTTTGTATGTCAAAGCATGTGGGCGTGGCTAAGTGCAAAACTTTGACTATTCGCCATAAAACATCAAAGTGACATAACTTCAACATATAAGGTGACAGCTGCTTCAGACTTCCTATGTCTCACTACTGACCAACCCTCATTACATTCTCATGGTCAGATGATGACGTAACCTTAGCTCCGCCCACTTTTGACAGGAAGTCACCTGTTTTTTCTACTGTATGTTTTATTTTTACTGAGTAATACATATGGAATTAATCTTCTACCACCTGACATTATATGACCTGATCAGGAACTGTGATGATGAACTCTGACTCATGGGGGCGTGGCCAACTGGCTGTCCTTCGCCATATGCATAAAATTGTCTCTGAATCAAACACGCATCTTCCGATTGGCACCAAACTGGATACGTTTGACCTGTGCTCAATGCTAAAGAGCCCAACGGGTTTGAATTGTGATTTTACTCTACAGCGCCCCCTAGACTATCCCATCATCAATATCTCCTCTACATCGACCGATCTGCTCCAAATCTTTGGTGTGTCCTCAGGGAACCATGCCGAAGTAAACGGTGCGAACTGCCTGGCGGAGGCGCGCCTCAACTGTGCGAAAGGGTACGCGGTGGCAGGCGGGCGGCGGTGCTGGGTCCCCCGCGGTGGCTATAGGCCGGAGCGGCGCTTGGCTGCTCGGGCCGCTTGAGGCTCCGCGGAGCTTTAATTATTATTAGGCCCGAGCAGCTAAGCGCTGCGAAGGCCTATTGTTTTTCGAATGTTTATTATTATTTTTCTTCTGTCAAATGAATTGCCTTTTTGGGGGCTTTAACATATTCAAAAACTCACCAAAATTGGTAGGCCCATAGAGACTGTGAAAAATTTACGTATTTTAAGGTCCGCGCAAAAATCGCAAAAAAAATGGCTCAACAGCGCCCCCTAGAAAATTTCAAAAGACCCTTTCCTATTCACTTACTTTATTGTAGAGACTTGAAATTTGGTACACTTTTAGAACTCCCCAAGGCACTCAGAATTTATAATTGTTCTCATAGTGTATGTCAAACAGGAAGTCGGCCATTTTGGATTGAATTTGCAAATTTCACCCCATTTTGGCCGTTTATAGCCTTCGCATTTGATCGAACTCCTCCTAGGGCTTTTGATGGATCGGCTTCAAACTTGGTCAGTTGGTTCAGAAGGCATGCCCGATTAAAAGTTATCAAAACGGTGAGTTTTCGTGCATGCTGAAGGGGTGATACTAGGGGTCAAAGTTCACTGACTCACCATAAAATAATAAACAGTTATATCTCCTACAAAGAAACTCACAGAGCCACCAACCTTTCTGTGTGTGATCACCTTTGAATGCCCTACAAGACCCAATTGTGAAATTTTGAGATCACATAAGCCACGCCCCCTTAGAACAGGAAGTTTCATGTTTTATTTTGATCGGTCCCTATCTGACCTCTTTAACCTAATCAACATGAAACTGTGTCCACAACAGAAGACATGTTGGTGTGTTATGGTTTCCAACGCTGTTTGTTTTGGATGCAGCAAGTGTGCGTGGCGGCGTGGCGAATATACCTGTAACGCCGTGTCCATACGTTTGGCTGTTAATTCCACAATTGTGAGTCCAGCTGCACCAAACTCACTGAGATCGATCCTTATCCAACTCCGGACAGTAATCCAGTGCAATATTTGGTGGGCGTGGCCTAATGTCTCAACAGCGCCCCCTAGAAGACTTTAAATCATCAGCCCCAAGCCATGCTTTAACCTAGAATTATGAAACTTGGTACACATTTGTATCTTGTAAGGATGTACAAAAAGTCTCTTGAAACCATGGTCCAAACCCAACAGGAAGTCGGCCATTTTGGATCAAAGCCGCCATTTCCGGTTTTTCATAGACGTCGCATCTGTTCGAACTCCTCCTACAGCTTTTGAGATACAGACTTCAAACTCGCTCAGCACACACTTAAGACATTGAAGGTGAAAAGTTATCAAAAGAATTCTCGTACATCAAAGCATGTGGGCGTGGCTAAGTGTCAAACTTTGGCTTTGTGCCATGAAATACTAAAATGCAATAACTTCTACAGGAAAAGTGACAACTTCATCAGACTTTCCATGTCTCATTATTGGCCAGCCTTGATCACATTCACAAGGTCATATGATGACATAACCTTAGCCACGTCCCCCTCCAACAGGAAGTCACCTGTTTTTTCTGCCGGAAGTCCTACTTTTACTCTGACTCAAATGGGTTCAGTGCTGTGCAAATTGATATAAAATGACATGATGATGAACTATGTGTATGTTGGCTGCTAGCTGAAGCATGTGGACGTTCCTTATTAGCAAATAGCAATGCTGGCCATGTCTACGATCATCTCTAAATCAACAGGCTTCATCCAATTTGCACCAGATTTTCTATGATCGACTGTGGTGATCCTCTAAAGCTTGGATTATTACTTGACTTCACTTCACTCCCTAGGTTAATCAAAAGCTGTATCTTATCTCTACATTGGCTAATCTGCATGAGATGTTATGGGCTGCAGCAGGGAGCGCTGCTGTAAACACAATGCAGCTAATGTCAACACAAGTGACAAGATAGTATCAATCAAGCTGTTCAGATGCACATACATTCTCCCAAACTTAAACTGTCATGATTGTGGTTGTTGGTGGTGAGGATGAACACTGAGACCCAGGTGATGATGATGACGATGATGATGTTATTATAATTTAATAAAGAGAAGCTCAAACACAGTCCAGTATGGGCAACACCGGCAGGAAAACTTGCAAACAGCTAATACAGGTAGCCACTGAAACAACTGAAGACTGAATGTGAAGCTACATTATAACTCGATTCCACTTAGCCCTGTAGGTTAAGTGGAATCAAACCAAACCAACTTTATTTACAAAGCACTTTAAACAACCACAGCAGATACAAAGTGCTGTACATTAAAACACAACAATTAAAAAATTAAAACATACAATTTAAAACTAGATCCCGCTGGTATTGAAAGTAAATAGATGGTGCAGTGGTGTATGCACAGCATCTATGAAGGTTACCAGCCTGTTTGGTTCAACCTATCTCTGTGAATCACCGTTTTCTGACATGAACTTCATCAAGAACAAACACAGAACATGTCTCACTGATGCACATCTCAAAGATGCACTCGCAGTTGCAGTTTCAAGTTACACACCAGATTACAGAGCACTGGTGAACAGCATGCAATGCCAGTCTTCTCACTAATAAGGATAACAATACCAGATGTCAGTGGCAACATGGCAGTGTCATGGAAAACTTTAATTAAAATATTGAGGAATTGTGTTCAATTTAAATTGTGTTCATGTCATGTAAGAGTTACAATGTTCTTAAAATGCAGCAGATTTGGTCATGAGTTCAAATGTGATAAGATGTATTTAAAAATATGTATGTTGATTCTTTTTTTGAGGCAACATTCCATGTTCCCATGTTTTGCTTACAATTATTTTTTGTAAAATGTGCCAAATATGTACAACAAAGTATTTAATTATACATTTAGATGTTTGCACGCTAGCTGGAGATGGGCACCAGCAACCCTCCCGACCACACTAAGGGAAAAGGGTGCAGGAAAATGGATGGATGGATTTAGATGTTTAACATTATTGAAATATAAACAAAATGCCTTTTAAATATAATTTTGTTCCTTACACACCTTTTTGTTGATGGACATGTTCAATTTCATGTGTCCCCAGTAAAGCGTAATAAACTTAATCATGAGATTTAAACTATAAATATATTTATATTTATGTTTTTCTTCAATAAGTTTGATTGGCTGGACTTAACCTTATTTTAATATGCAATTTAATCTACTGAAACTATTTTCACATTTATATTTCTTAATATTATACATGTCCCAGTACTAACTTTCCACAATGTTATTATGTTTCAATTCTGCCTTCAAAAAGTCTAAAATTCCATAAAAACCATTGAATGTAAATGACATCAATTGGTTCTGATGTGAATTCAACCATGGAAACAAAGTAAGCTTCAACTGTCACCATCTCTGTACTTTTCTTATTTTAAATATGTTAAACCTGTATATGTAAAGCTTAAAGTTTCACCCTGTTAGGAAAGATTGTGAAAAATGTTTATTCAGTAGAATTAAAAAAACCTAATATTATAATTAGTCATTAAAGGTTTGTTATTTTGTTGAAGTTTAGCTAGCTAAATGTTAACCACATAAAGAGTTACAGGTAATTAGTTAGACATCTACCTGTAACTAGATTTCCTGTTTGGAACATAACAGAGTGTTATGTTCCACTCTGTTATGTTCCACCCTGATAGGAAAGATTGTGAAAATGTTTAATCAGTAGAAATTAAAAAACATAATGTTAGATTTAGTCACTAAAAGTTTGTTATTCGGTTGAATGTTAGCTAGCTAAATGTTGACCACACAAAGAGCAACAGGTAGATTAGTTAGAAAAGTTCCACCATGTTATGTTCCACCCTGTTATGTTCCACCCTGTTAGGAAGATTGTGAAAAATGGTTAATCAGTAAAATTTAAAAAATATAATGTTAGATTTAGTCACTAAAATTTTGTTATTCGGTTGAATGTTAGCTAGCTAAATGTTGACCACATAAAGAACTACAGGTAAATTAGTTAGAAAAGTTCCACCCTCTTATGTTCCACCCTGGTATGTTCATGAACCAAATAAGGTAGAAATTAGGGTGAAAAGAAATAACTCTATGTCAAATAAAAAATTTTGAGATGATGGAATAGAGTTGCAGAGTAGTCTGAGGTATTATCAGATGACTTTGCCATTTGTCTGTTTTCATTTAACTAGTTACCCCATTGACTCTTGTGAGGGGAACAATGAGTACCTGTCATGGAAAAATCCACTACAGCGATATCACATGTTCTTGCCAAATAGAGCCAGGAAAAATTCTCTACATATACTTTGACTTGAAAGAGCCAATCCTGCAACTAATAATGAAAATCATCAGATTTTAGAATCAAAGACTTTGATTTTCCAACCTGTTATTGGAGAATCCACCATGTTATGTTCCATTCCACAAATGTTTTTATTAAATATTGTTACAGAAACATTAAGTACTGTGGATTTTTCTGAAGCATGTTGGGAGTTGAAGACCAATAAATGCAAATATTGGTATAAGTTTTTAAAATTACCAATATTTTCAATGCTGTCAGTAATAATGAGTAAAAAAAACAGATTTTTCTTTACAATACAGTCATAAACGATTCGTAATGTCATGATGTGTTACAATTTCAAGAATAAAACATATTATATAGTAAAAGGGAAAAACTTTATGTAAGAAATGTCATTATTTTCCAAATTTAAATGTTTAACTATTTGTGGTTCATATGTAAATGTTCATAACAGGGTGGAACACATTCAGAGACAATGGTGAACAAAAAACACATAATTATTAATTTATCTATTTCTTAGCTTGCCCACTATTAATTTCTTATTGTTAAACATGTGAGTTATGTAACAAAATATTTAAAACTTAAAACAATACTTTTTTTTTCAAAAATCCTGAGGCCGAAATGTTGCCCCAAATAAAGAATCACCCAATCATTGAGATTAAAAGAGATAAAGTGCTGAATATTGAAATCTGTTTCCCACCTTGTTTTCATTGCTAATTATTGTGAGAAATCATTAACGAGATCAGTTTATTCCCATAGATGAGAATCATTAATTATTGATAATGTCTAAGTCAAATTGAGTAAATTTGTTATTTCAGAAGAGCGTGTGAAACTGGTAGCCTTTATATGACTCGGTACCCATGAAGTTGCTCTCAGTATCAAAAAGGTTGGTGACCCCTGATCTACTCGCTGCAGCCAATCAGAAACAGATTTTTGTGCTTTGTCCGTAAGCAAAGCCAAACATGACAGACTGAATAATTCAAGGAGGGCGGGTTCAGCTGCTCCATCAGATCATCAGCGGTTGCTGGGGGAACCATAACTTCATGATGTGTTACAATATCAAGAATAAAACATTATAAAAGGGAAACACTCTTTCTAAGAAAAAGTTATTATTATTCAAAATTTAAATGTTTAACTATTTGTGGTCCATATGTAAATGTTCATAACAGGGTGGAACACATTCAGAGACAATGGTGAAAAAAAACATGTAATTATTAATTTATCCAATCATGAGCTTGCCCATTATTAATTTCTTATTGTTAAACATGTCAGTGTTGTAACAAAATATTCAAAACTTAAAACAATACTTTTTTTTCAAAAATCCTGAGGCCGAAATGTTGCCGCAAAAAAAGAATCACCCAATTACTGAGATTAAAAGAGATAAAGTGCTGAATATTGATATCTGTTTCCCACCTAGTTTTCATTGCTAATTATTGTGAGAAATGTGATCAGTTTCTTCCCATAGATGAGAATCGTTAATCATTATTGATAATGTCTTAAGCAAACTGAGTAAATTTGTTATTTCAGAAGAGCCTGTCAAACTGGTAGCCTTTATATAACTTGGTACCCATGAAGTAGCTCTCAGTTTCAAAAAGGTTGGTGACCCCTGATCTACTCGCTGCAGCCAATCAGCCACATATTTTTGTGCTTTCTCTGTGAGCAAAGCCAAACATGACACACTGAGTAATTCAAGGAGGGCGGGTTCGGCTGCTCCGTCAGAGCATCAGCGGTGGCTGGGGGAAGGCGGTGCTGGGACCACGCGGTGGCTATAGGCCGAGCGGCGCTTGGCTGCTCGGGCCGCTCGATGCTCCGCGGAGCTTTAATTTTTTTTTTTTCTCGCCTCAAATGAATTGCCTTTTTGGGGGCTTTAACATATTCAAAAACTCACCAAAATTGGTAGGCCCATAGAGACTGTGAAAAATTTACGTATTTTAAGGTCCTCGCAAAAATTGCAAAAAAAATGGCTCAACGGCGCCCCCTAGAAAATTTCAAAAGACCCTTTCCTATTCACTTACTTTATTGTAGAGACTTGAAATTTGGTACAGTTGTAGAACTCCCCAAGCCACTCAGAATTTATAATTGTTCTCATAGAGTATGTCAAACAGGAAGTCGGCCATTTTGGATTGAATTTGCAAATTTCACCCCATTTGGCCGTTTATAGCCTTCGCATTTGATCGAACTCCTCCTAGGGCTTTTGATGGATCGGCTTCAAACTTGGTCAGTTGGTTCAGAAGTTATGCTCGATTAAAAGTTATCAAAACGGTGAGTTTTCGTGCATGCTGAAGGGGTGATACTAGGGTCAAAGTTCACTGACTCACCATAAATAATAAACAGTTATATCTCCTACAAAAAAACTCACAGAGCCACCAACCTTTCTGTGTGTGATCACCTTTGTATGCCCTACAAGACCCAATCGTGAAATTTGAGATCACGTAAGCCACGCCCCCTTAGAACAGGAAGTTTAATGTTTATTGTGATCGGTCCCTACCTGACCTCTTTAACCTAATCAACATGAAACTGTGTCCACAGACAGAAGACAGGTTGGTGTCTCACAGTTTCCAACGCTGTTTGTTTTGGATGAAGCAAGGGGGCGTGGCGGCGGGGCAAATTTACCTGTAACGCCGTGTCCATACGTTTGGCTCTGTATTCCACAATTTTGAGTCCAGCTGCACCAAACTCACTGAGACGGATCCTTATCCAACTCCGGACAGTAATCCAGAGCACTAACTGGTGGCCGTGTCCTACTGTCTCAACAGCGCCCCTAGAAAAGTTTAAATCTTCAGCCCCAAGCCATGCTTTAACCTAGAATTATGAAACTGGTACACATGTGTATCTTGTCAGGATGTACAAAAAAGTCTCTTGGAGCCATGGTCCAAACCCAACAGGAAGTCGGCCATTTTGGATCAAAGCCGCCATTTCCGGTTTTTCATAGACGTCGCATCTGATCGAACTCCTCCTACAGCTTTTGAGATACAGACTTCAAACTCGCTCAGCACACACTTAAGACATTGAAGATGAAAAGTTATCAAAAGAATTCTCGTACATCAAAGCATGTGGGCGTGGCTAAGTGTCAAACTTTGGCTTTGTGCCATGAAATACTAAAATGCAATAACTTCTACAGGAAAAGTGACAACTTCATCAGACTTTCCATGTCTCATTATTCGCCAGCCTTGATCACATTCACAAGGTCATATGATGACATCACCTTAGCCACGCCCCTCTCCAACAGGAAGTCACCTTTTTGTCTGCCGGAAGTCTTTCTTTTATTCTGACTCAAATGGGTTCAGTGCTGTGCAAATTGATATAAAATGACATGATGATGAACTATGTGTATGTTGTCTGCTAGCTGAAGCATGTGGGCATGCCTTATTAGCAAATAGCAATGCTAGCCATGTCTACGATCATCTCTAAATCAACCAGGCTTCATCCAATTTGCACCAGATTTCTATGATCGACTGTGGTGATCCTCTAAAGCTTGGATTAAATTTGACTTCACTTCACTCCCTAGGTTAATCAAACAGCTGTATCTTATCTCTACATTGGCTAATCTGCATGAGATGTTATGGGCTGCAGCAGGGAGCGCTGCTGTAAACACAATGCAGCTAATGTCAACACAAGTGAGAAGATAGTATCAATCAAGCTGTTCAGATGCACATTCATTCTCCCAAAACTTAAACTGACATGATTGTGGTTGTTGGTGGTGAGGCTGAACACTGAAACCCAGGTGATAATGATGTTTATTATAATTTAATAAAAAGAAGCTCAAACACAGTCCAGAACGGGCAACATGGCAGGAAAACTTGCACACATCTAATACAGGTACCACTGAAACAACTGAAGACTGAATGTGACAGCTACACTATAACTCATTCCACTTAGCCCTGTAGGTTAAGTGGAATCAAACCAAACCAACTTATTTACAAATCACTTTAAAACAACCACAGCTGATACAAAGTGCTTACATTAAAACACAACATAATAAAAAAAATAAAACATACAGCTTAAAACAAAAACATACAATTAAAACTAGATCCCTCTGGTGTGGAAAGCCAAGTAAAATTGATGGTGCAGTGGTGTATGCACAGCAGCTATGAAGGTTACCAGCTTGTTTGGTTCAACCTATCTCTGTGAATCAGTGTTTTCTGACATGAACTTCATCAAGAACAAACACAGAACATGTCTCACTGATGCACATCTGAAAGATGCACTCACGGTTGCAGTTTCAAGTTACACACCAGATTATGGAGTACTGGTGAACAGCATGCAATGCCAGTCTTCTCACTAATAAGGATACCAATACCAGATGTCAGTGGCAACATGGCAGTGTTATGGCAAAGTTTAATTAAAATATTGAGGAATTGTGTTCAATTTAAAAGTGTATTCATGACATGTAACAGTTACAATTTTGTGAAAAATGCAGCAGTTCGTCATGAGTTCAAAATGTGATAAGATTTATTTAAAAATATGTAAGCTGATTCCTTTTGCGGCAACATTCCATGTCCCCATGTTTTGCTTACAATTATTTTTTGTAAAATGTGCCAAATATGTACAACAAAGTATTTTAATTATACATTTAGATGTTTTCACGCCAGCTGGAGATGGACACCAGCAACCCGCCCCTGCCCACTAAGGACAAGGTGAAGATAAATGGATGGATGGATGAATTGAGATGTTTGCCATTATTCAAATATAAACAAAATGCCTTTTAAATATTAACTTGTTTTTTACACACCTTTTTGTTGACTGACATGTTCAATTTCATGTGTCCCCAGTGCAGCGTGATAGATTTCCTCATGACATTAAAACTGTAATATATATATATATATAATTATATATATATATATATATATATATATATATATATATATATATATATATATATATATATATATATATATATATATGTTTTCTTCAATAAGTTGATTGACTGGACTACACCTTATTTTAATATGCAATTTAATCTACTGGAACTATTTCACATTGATATTTCTTAATATTATACATGTCCCAGTACTAACTTTCCACAATGTTATTATGTTTCATAATAACATTATGAAACATAATAACATGTCTTCAAAATGTCTGAAATTCCACAAAAACCATTCAATGTAAGTGACATCAACTGGTTCTGATGTGAATTCAAACATGAAAAACAAAGCGAGCTTCAACTGTCACCATTTCTGTACTTTTTCTTATCTTAAATATGTTAAACCTGTATATGTTAAGCTTAAAGTTCCACCCTGTTAGGAAATACTGTGAAAAATGTTTATTCAGTATAATTTAAAAAACATAATGTTAGATTAAGTCATTAAAGGGTTAACCCTTCGGAGACAATTGACGCGTATCCGAGTTTTTTTACATGTCTGATTTGGCGTGTCGTAGCAGCAAGACTCCGCCTCCCCCAGTCTCACTTCTACTGGTGTTTAAAGTGCACATGTTAAACTACACAACAGTTTTTAAATTGTGTTAATAGGCCAAGTAAAACCGGAGTTATGCTTAAATATGTAAACCATATTTGTTTCAATTAGCGAAATTGTAAAACCCGCTCCTTTCCACAGTGAAACGGAGCGCTCTCTCAACACAAAGAATACAATATAACAGATCCCATCACTCGAGCTCACGTATTAAACTGATAAGAGTTGACATTTTGTTGCAGATAAACAAAGCGCAAGTAACAGCGTAACAGCTCTGTTACTTGCGCTGTTATGCAAGTAACAGCGCGAAAATAGAGAAAAAAAATGTACCGCGGGAACAGAGAACAGAAAAAGAGAGGCACGTCAACAGATAGTTGTGATATCAGACGATCAGTAAAATCTACCTCGTAATTTGTATTTCGGACATAGTATTTTGTTTTTTCTGTAAAGAATGATGAGAAGAATGAATGTGGGCAGGCAGCAAAGCTCTTTTTGAGCTCGAAGATGAGGGAAACTCGCAGTCTGAGTCTGGAGCAGACAGCAAGGATTCTGATGACAATGTAGCGATTCAGTCATTCATATTAGGAAGAGAGAGAACATGGCTATCAGGAAGAAGATGAGGTAGGGACAAACGTAGCTAAGCAAAGATTGAAACTGAAAAGTTGGCGGCGCTGTGCAACTGCGCGGTCTCGATCACCGAGAGATGACGCTGCTGAGCCACTCCCCACAGTGATCCCTGGAAGACGGAGGAGGATCCTGACAGTGGGCCGGGAGTAAAGCAGGTTTCAGCCACGGCGAACACCCGGTGTCCAAATAAACAACCTGTCTTCTCATAGTCCAAAAGATCTTTTTTATTATATTTTGCCTCTGACACAGTGAAACAATTTGCCTCAACACAAACAAAAATGCAGCAAAACAACATTAGGGAAAAAGTACAAATGGAATGACATTGAAATGGAAGATTTGTAATTTTTTTGGTCTATTGATATATATGTATTTAGTTTCACTGCCCAGTATTCAGGACTATTGGAAGCAAAACAATATTTGTCTGTGCCCCTTCCATGCAGTGATGTGTTTGTGCACAAATGAATGAATTACCTACATTTTGTTGATGATAATCTTCTAAACAGGAGTTGTTTCCTGTATTTTTACATATTGATTTTGAAATTTATAGTGTGTTAAATTGTCAGGAGAAGTAATTGCCAGGATTTAAATATATTTAGGAAAGTTATACATTTTTGGAATCTTGATTTGATATTTGTAAATAGTAGCACAGGAACGAATGGATTACCTACATTTATTGATAATAATTTAATATACATGAGTTGCTTGCTATATTTGTACATATTAATTTTGAAATATAGAGTATACTTTAGAATTCTAAACCATAAAATGTAATTGTTATACATATTTGTGGGTTTCACAGTGACAAAAACAAAAACTTTCTACTCGAATTTTCTTTTTTGTGTGATTTTAGGCCCAAAATGCAATGTCAGTATGTCCAAATGACAAAAATACGTGTAAATTGACAAAGTTCTTTATGTTAGCACATAAAGAAATATTCATGTTTTTTATTAAGAAATATAAAGGTAAAATCAAAATTAATAAAAAACTGCCATTTAGAACACTGAATCCCATGGGTTAATGGATTGTAATTCTGTTGATGGTTAGCTAGCTAAATGTTGACCACATAAAGAGCTAAAGGTAGATTAGTTAGAAAGTTCCATCCTGTTATGTTCCTCCCTTTTAAGAAAGATTGTGAAAAATGTTTATTCAGTAGAATTTAAAAAAACATAATATTAGATTTAGTCACTAAAAGTTTGTTATTCGGTTTAATGTTAGCTAGCTAAATGTTGACCACATAAAGAACTACAGGTAAATTAGTTAGAAAAGTTCCACCCTCTTATGTTCCACCCTGTTATGTTCATGAACAAAATAAGGAAGAAATTAGGGTGAAAAGAAATAATTTTAAGTCATATAGATATCACATGTTCTTTCCAAATATTATAACTTGGCTCCACTGCCCCCCTTTGGTTAATCAAATAGCTGCATTTCCTCTCTACATTGGCCAATCTACATGAGATGCTGCGGGCTGCACCAGAGAGCGCTGCTGTAAACACAATGTAGCTAATGTCAATCAAGCTGTTCAAATGCACATACATTCTCCCAAAACTTAAACTGTCATGATTTGTGGTTGTTGGTTGTGAGGATGAAGACTGAGACCCAGGTGATGATGATGACGATGATGATGTTTATTATAATTCATTAAAGAGAAGCTCAAACACAGTCCAGTACGGGCAGCACGGCAGGAAAACTTGCACACATCTAATGCAGGTAGCCACTGAAACAACTGAAGACTGAATGTTATTGATAATGTCTAAGGTAAACTGAGTTAATTTGTTATTTCAGAAGAGCGTGTCAAACTGGTAGTCTTTATATGACTCGGTACCCTCGAAGTAGCTCTCAGTTTCAAAAAGGTTGGTAACCCCTGATCTACATGCTGCAGCCAATCCTTAACAGATTTTTGTGCTTTTTCTGCGAGCAAAGCCAAACATGACACACTGAGTAATTCAAGGAGGGCGGGTTCGGCTGCTCCGTCAGAGCATCGGCGGTGGCTGGGGGAAGGCGGTGCTGGGACCACGCGGTGGCTATAGGCCGAGCGGCGCTTGGCTGCTCGGGCCGCTCGATGCTCCGCGGAGCTTTAATTAGGCCCGAGCAGCTAAGCGCTGCGAAGGCCTATTGTTTTCGTGCTGTTTATCATTATTCTTGTGCCAAATGAATTGGCTTTTTGGGGGCTTTATCATATTCAAAAACTCACCAAACTTGGCGGGCGCATAGAGCCCGTGTGAAATTTATGTATTTTAAGGTCCTTGCAAAAATCGCATGAGAAACGGCTCAAGGGCGCCCCCTAGCAACTGTCAAAAGACCCTTTCCTATTCACTTACTTTATCGTAGAGACTTGAAATTTGGTACAGTTGTAGAGCTCCCCAAGACACTCAGAATTTACAATAAATGTCATAGTGCAAGTATCCCAGGAAGTCGGCAATTTTGGATTGAAGTTCCGATTTTGAGCCCATTTGGCCGTTTACAGACGTCGCATTTGATCGAACTCCTCCTAGGGATTTCGATCGATCGGCTTCAAACTCGGTGAGATTGTTCATAAGGCGTCACCGATTCAAAGTTATCAAATTCGTGAGTTTTCGAGCATGTTGAAGGGGTCGTTCCAGGGGTCAAAGTTCACCGACTCACCAGAATGTAATAAACTGTTATATCTCTTACAAATAAACTCACAGAGCCACCAAACTTTCTGTGTGTGATCACCTTTGGATGACCTACGACACCCAGTTGTGAAATTTTTAGATTACCTAAGCCACGCCCCCTTAGAACAGGAAGTGTCATGTTTTACTGCGAACGTTCACTATCTGACCCCTTTCACCTAATCAACATGAAACTGTGTCCACAGACAGAAGACATGTTGGTGTATTAGGGTGTCCAACCCCGTTTGGTTTGGATGCAGCAGGTGGGCGTGGTGGCGTGGCGAAGTGACCTTTAACGCCGTCTCCTTACGTTTGTCCTTGAATTCCACAGTTTAAAGCCCAGCTGCACCAAACTCACTAGGTTTGATCCTTGTGGGCCCCTCGACAGGAATCCAGTGTGATTTTTTGTGGGCGTGGCCTAATGTCTCAACAGCGCCCCCTTGAAGATTTTAAATAATCAGCCCCAAGCCATTCTTTAACCTAGAATTATGAAACTTGGTACACTTATGTATCGTGTCAGGACCTACAAAAAAGCCTCTTGGAGCCATGGTCCAAACCCAACAGAAAGTCGGCCATTTTGGATTAAATTCTCCATTTGCTGTTTTTCAGAGACGTAATATTTGATCAAACTCCTCCTACAGCGTTTCAGATACAGACTTCAAACTCAGTCAGTAGAGAGTTGAGATATTAAAGGTCTAAAGTTATCACAGGAATTTTTGTATGTCAAAGCATGTGGGCGTGGCTAAGTGCCAAACTTTGACTATTCGCCATAAAACATCAAAGTGACATAACTTCCACATAAAAGGTCACAGTTGCTTCAGACTTCCTATGTCTCACTACTGACCGACCCTCATTACATTCTCATGGTCAGATGATGACGTCACCTTAGCCCCGCCCACTTTTGACTGGAAGTTACCTGTTTTTTCTACTGTATGTCTTATTTTTACAGAGTAATACATATGGAATTAATCTTCTACCACCTGAAATTATATGACCTGATGATGAACTGTGATGAAGACCTCTGACTCATGGAGCATGGCCAACTGGCTGTCCTTCACCATATGCATAAATTGTCTCTGAATCAAACAAGCATCTTCCGAGTCTAACCAAACCGGATACGTTGACCTGTGCTCAATGCTAAAGAGCCCAACGGCTTTGAATTGTGGTTTTACTCTACAGCGCCCCCTAGATTATCCCATCATCAATTTCTCCTCTCTACATCGACCGATCTGCACGAAATTTGTGATGTGTAGCCAGGGAACCATGCCGAACTCAACGGTGCAAACTGCCTGGCGGACGCGTGCCTCAACTGTGCGAAAGGGTACGCGGTGGCAGGCGGGCGGCGGTGCTGGGTCCCCCGCGGTGGCTATAGGCCGGAGCGGCGCTTGGCTGCTCGGGCCGCTTGAGGCTCCGCGGAGCTTTAATTATTATTATGATTCTAACGTAAAATAAATTGGCTTTTTGGGGGCTTTATCATATTCAAAAACTCACCAAACTTGGCGGCCGCATAGAGCCCGGTGAAAATTTACGTATTTTAAGGTCCTCGCAAAAATCGCACAAGAAACGGCTCAAGGGCGCCCCCTAGCAACTTTCAAAAGACCCTTTTCTATTCACTTACTTTATCGTAGAGACTTGAAATTCGGTACAGTTGTAGAGCTCCCCAAGACACTCTGAATTTACAATTAATGTCATAGTGCAACTATCCTAGGAAGTCGGCCATTTTGGATTGAAGTTCCGATTTTGAGCCCATTTTGGCCGTTTACAGACGTCGCATTTGATCGAACTCCTCCTAGGGATTTCGATCGATCGGCTTCAAACTCGGTCAGATTGTTCATAAGGCATGGCCGATTCAAAGTTATCAAATTTGTGAGTTTTCGAGCATGCTGAAGGGGTCGTAGCAGGGGTCAAATTTCACCGACTCACCAGAATGTAATAAACTGTTAGATCTCCTACAAAAAATTCACAGAGCCACCAAACTTTCTGTGTGTGATCACCTTTGGATGACCTACAACACCCAGTTGTGAAATTTGAGATTACCTAAGCCACACCCCCTTAGAACAGGAAGTGTTATGTTGTACTGCGAACGTTCACTATCTGACCCCTTTCACCTAATCAACATGAAACTCTGTCCACAGACAGAAGACATGTTGGTGTGTCAGGGTGTCCAACCCCGTTTGGTTTGGATGCAGCAAGTGGGCGTGGCGGCGTGGCGAAATGACCTTTAACGCCGTCTCCTTACGTTTGGCCTTGAATTCCACAGTTTAAAGCCCAGCTGCACCAAACTCACTAGGTTTGATCCTTGTGGGCCCCTCGACAGGAATCCAGTGTTATTTTGTGTGGGCGTGGCATAATGTCTCAACAGCGCCCCCTGGAAGATTTTAAAAAATCAGCCCCAAGCCATTCTTTAACATAGAATTATGAAACTTGGTACACTTGTGTATCGTGTCAGGACCTACAAAAAAGCCTCTTGGAGCCATGGTCCAAACCCAACAGAATGTCGGCCATTTTGGATGAAAGCCGCCATTTGCTGTTTTCACAGATGTCATATTTGATCGAACTCCTCCTACAGCGTTTGAGATACAGACTTCAAACTCAGTGAGCAGAGAGTTCAGAGATTAAAGGTCTAAAGTTATCACAGGAACTTTTGTATGTCAAAGCATGTGGGTGTAGCTAAGTGCAAAACCTTGAATATTTGCCATAAAACATTAAAGTGACATAACTTCCACATATAAGGTCACAGCTGCTTCAGACTTTCTATGTCTCACTACTGACCAACCCTCATTAGATTCTCATGGTCAGATGATGACGTAACCTTAGCTCCACCCACCTTTAACAGGATTTCAGCTGTTCTTTCTACTGTATGTCTTATTTTTACTGAGTAATACATATGGAATTAATCTTCTACCACCTGACATAATTTGAGCTGATGATGAACTGTGAGGATGAACTCTGACTCATGGGGCGTGGCCAACTGTCTGTCCTTCGCCATATGCATAACAACTGTCTCTGAATCACACACGTATCTTCCGATTGGCACCAAAGTGGATACGTTTGACCTGTGCTAAATGCTAAAGAGCCCAAAAGGTTGAATTGTGATTTTACTCTACAGCGCCCTCTAGATTATCCCATAATCAATATCTCCTCTCTACATCGACCGATCTGCACCAAACTTGTGGTGTGTCGCCAGGGAACCATGCCGAAGTAAACGGTGCGAACTGCCTGGCGGACGCACGCATCAACTGTGCAAAAGGGTACGCGGTGAAGGCGAGCGGCGGTGCTGGGTCCTCCGCGGTAGCTAAAGGCCGGAGCGGCGCTTGGCTGCTCGGGCCGCTTGAGGCTCCGCGGAGCTTTAATTATTTTTATTTTTTTTTTTTTTATTTTTTTGGCCTCAAATGAATTGACTTTTTGGGGGCTTTAACATATTCAAAAACTCACCAAAATTGGTGGGCCCATAGAGACTGTGAAAAATTTACGTATTTAAGGTCTACGCAAAAATCGCATAAAAAATGGCTCAACAGCGCCCCCTAGAAATTTTCAAAAGACCCTTTCCTATTCACTTACTTTATCGTAGAGACTTGAAATTCGCTACACTTGTAGAGCTCCCCAAGACACTCAGAATTACAATTAATATCATAGTGCAATTATCCTAGGAAGTCGGCCATTTTGGATTGAAGTTCTGATTTTGACCCCATTTTGGCCGTTTACACACGTCGCATTTGATCGAACTCCTCCTAGGGCTTTTGATGGAACGGCTTCAAACTTGGTCAGTTGGTTCATAAGGCATGCCCGATTAAGAGTTATCAAAACGGTGAGTTTTCGTGCATGCTGAAGGGGTGATACCAGGGGTCAAATTTCACTGACTCACCATAAAATAATTAACAATTATATATCCTACAAAGAAACTCATAGAGCCACCAAACTTTCTGTGTGTGATCACCTTTGGATGACCTACGACACCCAGTTGTGAAATTTGAGATTACCTAAGCCACGCCCCCTTAGAACAGGAAGTGTCATGTTTATTGTGATCGGTCCCTATCTGTCCTCTTTAACCTAATCAACATGAAACTGTGTCCACAAACAGAAGACATGTTGGTGTGTCAGGGTGTCCAACCCCGTTTGGTTTGGATGCAGCAGGTGGGCGTGGTGGCGTGGCGAATATACCTGTCCTTACGTTTGACTCTGTATTCCACAATTTTGAGTCCAGCTGCACCAAACTCACTGAGATGGATCCTGATCCAACTCCGGACAGTAATCCAGTGCAATATTTGGTGGGCGTGGCCTAATGTCTCAACAGCGCCCTCTAGAATATTTTAAATCATCAGCCCCAAGCCATGCTTTAACCTAGAATTATGAAACTTAGTACACATGTGTATCTTGTCAGGATGTACAAAAAAGTTTCTTGGAGCCATGGTCCAAGCCCAACAGGAAGCCGGCCATTTTGGATCAATGTCGCTATTTCCGGTTTTTCATAGACGTCGCATCTGATCGAACTCCTCCTACAGCTTTTGAGATACAGACTTCAAACTCGCTCAGCACACACTTAAGACATTGAAAATGAAAAGTTATCAAAAGAATTGTCGTACATCAAAGCATGTGGGCGTGGCTAAGTGTCAAACTTTGGCTTTGTGCCAGGAAATACTAAAATGCAATAAGTTCTACAGGAAAAGTGACAACTTTATCAGACTTTCCATGTCTCATTATTGGCCAGCCTTGATCACATTCACAAGGTCATATGATGACATAACCTTAGCCACGTCCCCCTCCAACAGGAAGTCACCTGTTTTTGTCTGCCGGAAGTCTTTTACTCTGACTCAAATGGGTTCAGTGCTGTGCAAATTGATATAAAATGACATGATGATGAACTCTGTGTATGTTGGCTGCTAGCTGAAGCATGTGGACGTTCCTTATTAGCAAATAGCAATGCTAGCCATGTCTACGATCATCTCTAAATCAACCAGGCTTCATCCAATTTGCACCAGATTTTCTATGATCGACTGTGGTGATCCTCTAAAGATTAGATTATAACTTGACTCCACTTCACTCCCTAGGTTAATCAAACAGCTGTATCTTATCTCTACATTGGCCAATCTGCATGAGATGTTGTGGGCTGCAGCAGGGAGCGCTGCTGTAAACACAATGTAGCTAATTTCAACACAAGTGACAAGATAAAGTATCAATCAAGCTTTTCAGATGCACAAACATTCTCCCAAAACTTAAACTGTCATGATTTGTGGTTGTAGGTGGTGAGGATGAACACTGAGACCCAGGTGATGATGATGATGTTTATTATAATTTAATAAAGAGAAGCTCAAACACAGTCCAGTACGGGCAATACCGGCAGGAAAACTTGGCACACAGCAAATACAGGTAGCCACTGAAACAACTGAACAACAAAGTATTTTATTATACATTTAGATGTTTGCACGCCAGCTGGAGATGGGCACCAGCAGCCCTCCCAACCCCACTAAGGGACAAGGGTGCAGAAAAATGGATGGAATTAGATGTTTACCATTATTCAAATATAAACAAAATGCCATTTAAATATTATTTTGTTCTTTACACATCTTTTGTGTAAAGAACACAAAGATGTTTTGACATGTTCAATTTCATGTGTCCCCAGTGTAGTAAAATAGACTTTCCAATCACTTTAAACTATATATATATATATATATATATATATATATATATATATATATATATATATATATATATATATATATAGCTGACTGTATAGCTCAATAGGTAAGTCACCAGTCCTCCACCCGGGAGACCGGGTTCGAGGCCGGGCTGGGGCAAAAAGTTACAACGGTGACATTGAGCTGTCAGTGTGGGTCCTTAGGCAAGACCCTTGGAGCTATATAGCCTACCTCATACCATGAGAGACACAAATAAGCACGACATGCCGGCTCAGACGTCGCCCGGTCAAACAAGGTCTGCGTCAGGTGCTGGGGGACCAGAGCACCCTGATGAAAAGTGGGCTACTGGAACAAGACGGAAATGGGCGAGAGGTGAAAACGTGGATCTGTTGGAATGCTACTACTCAAGTAATCCTAGTCAGAGGGGCTACATGCAAAGACTGTGGAGGAATGGTTAGCTCGACATCCCCAGTCAACACTAACTGAAAAACAACTAGTTGCTCAGTGTTCCAACATCCGCAAACGGCAACTGCTGTCACAACTTGAGATTGACGAGGTACAACACAAGTGCTACGGGAAGGAGCCAGGATGCCAGGTCAGAAGGGAGTCTACAACTCCCCACCCAGAGACTGGGTATGTAGCCCCAGTAATGAACGAACCATCTGAGCTGAATGAGGCAGCAACTGACCTGAGAGAGAGAATCATGGCCCGAATGAACACCAGACGACCCCGATGCCAATTACAACGGCTGAGTGAAGTACCATCAGAAAGTCTCATTGAAGATGTGAATGCAGCATTGAGAACGATCCCTACCAACACCATAACAGAAACCAATGAGCTGATATACAACTCAGCATCAGTGATCCTTGAGATGCTTGGTTAGCAGAGCAACCATGAGACCCAATACCCACCATGGAAAAGACTAAGATCAAGATAACAAGGAGGGAAGTGAGTCAACTGTCAGAGCTCCAAAGGGGTGCAATGAAAAGATCAGTACCCAAGAAGTACAGCCAGATGCCCATACCTGAAGCACTCGAAACTGCCAAACAAAGGCTCCAAGCCTTGGCCAGCCGCCTAAAGAGATACATGAGAGATACATGAGAGGATTAACCGGCTCTTCGCCACCCAACCAGCTAAAGTGTACTCTCAATGGCAGGGTAATAACAACAGAGCAGACCCACCCAGGCTTGAGACTGAACAATACTGGAAAGGCATATGGGAAAGGGAGGCGTCCCACAACAGCAATGCACAGTGGCTAATCTCTCTACGAGAGGACCACAGCAACCTCCCGGAACAAGCCCCGGTAACCATCACTGTGGCAGATGTCCAAGACAGAGTCTCGGGTATGAAAAACTGGACAGCACCAGGACCTGACATGATCCATGCCTACTGGCTTAAGAAACTCACTGCCCTCCATGAGCGACTGGCAGCTCAACTGAACCAGCTGCTACAAAATGGGACTCACCCCGAATGGTTAACTGAAGGGCGCACAATCCTGATACAGAAGGAACCCTCGAAGGGTTCAGTCCCATCCAACTATCGGCCAATAACCTCAGGCATCATAGCGGCTAAGATAAGTGGGCACATGGATAAATACATGAGCAAGGCACAGAAGGGCATAGGCATAAATAGCAGAGGAGCCAAACACCAACTCCTTGTAGACCACACAGTCGCCCGAGACTGCAAAACCCGACACACCAACCTGTGTACTGCTTGGATTGATTACAAGAAAGCCTATGACTCAATGCCACACACTTGGATCATTGAATGCTTAGAGATGTACAACATCAATAGGACTCTAAGAGCCTTCATTGCAAACTCGATGGGGCTGTGGAAAACCACCCTTGAAGCCAACTGCAAACCACTTGCACAAGTGTCCATCAAATGTGGCATATACCAAGGAGATGCTCTGTCCCCACTGCTGTTCTGCATAGGCCTGAACCCTCTCAGCCAAATCATCAACAAGACTGGCTACGGATACCGACTCAAGAATGGGGCCACGATCAGTCACCTCCTCTACATGGATGACATCAAGCTGTACGCCAAGAGCGAGCGAGACATCGACTCACTGATCCACACCACCAGGATCTACAGCACTGACATTGGGATGTCATTCGGACTAGAGAAGTGTGGTCGGATGGTTACAAAGAGAGGGAAGGTCGCCCACACAGAAGGGGTCTCACTCCCAGAAGGAACAATAGCAGACATAGAGCACAGCTACAAGTACCTGGGAATACCACAAGCAAATGGCAACCTCGATGAGGTCACAAGGAAAGGAGCCACAGCCAAATACCTCCAACGAATAAGGCAAGTCCTGAGAAGCCAGCTCAATGGCAAGAACAAGATCCGTGCAATAAACAGCTATGCCTTACCAGTAATCAGATACCCTGCCGGAATAATTAGCTGGCCAATGGAAGAGATGAAGGCCACGGATGTTAAGACTAGGAAGCTACTAACCATGCATGGAGGGTTCCACCCCAAATCCAGCACCCTGAGACTGTACACGAGCCGTAAGGAAGGAGGCAGAGGACTAGTGAGTGTGAGAGCCACTGTTCAGGATGAAACATCCAAGATCCATAAATACATCAAGGACAAAGCCTCAACGGACGATGTGCTCAGCGAATGTCTCAGACAATGGGGAACAGAAGACAAGGTGCTGGAAGTACCATCATGGGAGGACAAGCCCCTACATGGGATGTACCACCGACAAATAACTGAAGTGGCTGATGTCAGGAAAACCTACCAATGGCTGGAGAAAGCTGGACTCAAGGACAGCACAGAGGCTCTCATCCTGGCCGCCCAGGAACAGGCCCTAAACACCAGAGCAATAGAGGCTCAGATCTACCACACCAGACAAGACCCAAGGTGTAGGTTGTGCAAGGAGGCCCCTGAGACAGTCCAGCACATAATAGCAGGGTGCAAGATGCTGGCAGGGAAAGCGTACATGGAACGACATAACCAAGTGGCGGGCATAGTGTACAGGAACATCTGTGCAGAATATGGACTGGAAGCCCCGAGATCAAAGTGGGGAACACCCCCAAAAGTGGTGGAGAATGACCGAGCTAAGATCCTGTGGGACTTCCAGATCCAGACAGACAAGATGGTAATGGCGAACCAACCGGACATTGTGGTGGTGGATAAAGAACAGAGGAAAGCCGTTGTGGTGGATGTAGCAATACCAAGTGACTACAACATCAGGAAAAAGGAGCATGAGAAATTGGAGAAATACCAGGGCCTCAGGGAGGAACTGGAAAAGACCTGGAAGGTGAAGACCACAGTGGTGCCTGTGGTCATTGGGGCCCTCGGGGCAGTCACCCCCAAACTGGAGCAGTGGCTCAAACAGATCCCAGGAACAACATCAGACATCTCAGTCCAGAAATGTGCAGTTCTAGGCACAGCCAAGATACTGCGCAGAACCCTCAAGCTCCCAGGCCTCTGGTAGAGGACCCGAGCTCAGAGGATGAAACAGACCACCCGCGGAGGGTGAGAAGGGAATTTTTTATATATATATATATATATATATATATATATATATATTTATTTATTTATTTATTTATTTATTTATTTATTTATTTATTTATTTATTTATTTATTATGTTTTCTTCAATAAGTTAATTGACTGGACTACACCTTATTTAATATGTAATTTAATCTACTTAAACTATTTTCACATTTGATATTTTCTTCATATTATACATGTCCCAGTACTAACTTTCCACCCTGTTATGATGTTTCATTTCTGCCTTCAAAAAGTCTAAAATTCCATAAAAACCATTTAATGTAAGTGACATCAATTGATTTTGATGTGAATTCAACCATGGAAAGCAAAGTGAGCTTCAACTGTCACCATCTCTGTAGTCTTACATTTAATCTGACTCAAATGGGTTCAATGTTGTGCAAATTGATATAAAATGACATGATGATCAACTCTGTGCATGTTTGCTGCTAGCTGAAGCATGTGGGTAGCAAATAGCAATACCAGCCATGTCTACAATCGTCTCTAAATCAACCAGGCTTCATGTGATTTCCACCAGATATTTATGGCTCACTTCAGTGAACCTCTAAAGACCCCAATAGCATTAGATTATAACTTGACTCCACTTCGCCCCTTCGGTTAATCAAATAGCTGCATCTCCTCTCTACATTGGCTAATCTGCATGAGATGTTGCAGGCTGCAGCAGGGAGCGCTGCTGTAAACGGTGGTGGGAAGTACTGCACTTAAGTAGAGTTTTGGTGTATCTGTACTTCACTTAAGTAGATTTAATAATAGGTACCTTCTACTTTTACTCCACTACATTTTACAGTAAGTATCTGTACTTTCTACTTCACTACATTTCTACAAAACTGCAGCGTTACTGTTAACATCCAAGTCGCGTTGCTCTTTTCTTCCGTTAAAATGTGAAGTTCAGGGATTTAAGGTGGCTCCGTAAAATCCCAGCAATAACGTGACGTAGTGTCTGTTGTTACCCATCGGCTCCACCTTTACTCGCACGCGGAGCTCCAAGACATGCGCAGTGGTTTCCTCTGAGCAGGAGAAGCTGTCTAATCATCAGTAATATAAAAGCGCTGCATAAATCAAAATATATGGCGACATGTAAAATCAGCAGCGCTTCGCTTTCACAGATGGTGAGGACTTCGTCCAACTTTTAGCATCACTTGGAAGGAAAGCTTAAATAAAGGTAAGATCTGTGGACGTGATGCTAGCTAAGCTAGCTGTACAGAGACAAATGTTGCATCTGATTAAAAAAAGTTGTCACTATGCGCTGAATTATACGGTGTTGACTGAGGTGTTGCATATATGGGACAACGCTGTGACCAAAATCTGCAATATAGTGATATAACATTCAGGAACGATCTGATTCTTCTGGACGGATCTTTACTAATTCCTAAGGACTGAAGCCTCACTTAGAGCCCTTATATATATATATATATATATATATATACACACACACACACACATTTTTTTAATCGCTGAATAAATAAAAGATGAACGTATAAACACAGAGCATTCTCATTGCTAACTGAAGACTGAATGTGACAGCTACATTTAACTTGATTCCACTTAGCCCTGTAGGTTAAGTGGAATCAAACCAAACCAACTTTATTTACAAACCACTTTAAAACAACCGCCGCTGATACAAAGTGCAGTACATTAAAACACAACAATAAAAAAATTAAAACATACAATTTAAAACTAGATCCCGCTAGTATTGAAAGTAAAATAGATGGTGCAGTGGTGTAAGCACAGCAGCTATGAAGGTTACCAGCCTGTTTGGTTAAACCTATCTCTGTGAATCAGCGTTTTCTGACATGAACTTCATCAAGAACAAACAAAGAACATGTCTCATTGATGCAAATCTGAAAGATGCACTCGCAGTTGCAGTTTCAAGTTACACACCAGATTACAGAGCACTGGTGAACAGCATGCAATGCCAGTCTTCTCACTAATAAGAAAACCAATACCAGATGTCTGTAGCAACATGGCAGTGTCATGGCAAAGTTTAATTAAAATATTGAGGACCTGTGTTCAATTGTGTTCAATTTAGAAGTGTGTTCATGACATGTAACAGTTACAATTTTGTTAAAAATGCAGCAGATTTGGTCATGAGTTCAAAATGTGATAAGATATATTTAAAAATATGTAAGTTGATTCTTTTTTGTGGCAACATTCCATGTCCCCATGTTTTGCTTACAATTATTTTTTGTAAAATTTGCAAAATATGTACAACAAAGTATTTTAATTATACTTTTAGATATTTGCATGCCAGCTGGAGATGGGCGCCAGCAACCCTCCCGACCCCACTAAGGGACAAGGGTGCAGGAAAATGGATGGATGGATTTAGATGTTTGCCATTTTTCAAATATAAACAAAATGGCTTTTAAATATTAACTTTTTCTTTATACACTTTTTTGTTGACGGACATGTTCAATTTCATGTGTGACCAGTGCAGCGTAATAGAATTCCTCATGACATTTAAACTATAAAATATATTTATATTTATGTTTTTCTTCAATAAGTTGATTGACTGGACTACACCTTATTTTAATATGCAATTTAATCTACTGAAACTATTTTCATATTTGATATTTTCTTCATATTATACATGTGCCAGTACTAACTTTCCACCCAGTTAGGATGTTTCATTTCTGCCTTCAAAAAGTCTAAAATTCCACAAAAACCATTTAATGTAAATGACATCAATTGGTTCCGATGTGAATTCAACCATGGAAAACAAAGCTTCAACTGTCACCATCTCTGTACTTTTCTTATTTTAAATATGTTAAACTTGTATATGTAAAGCTTAAAGTTCCACCCTGTTAGGAAAGATTGTGAAAAATGTTTATTCAGTAGAATTAAAAAAACCTAATATTATAATTAGTCATTAAAGGTTTGTTATTTTGTTGAAGTTTAGCTAGCTAAATGTTGACCACATAAAGAGTTACAGGTAGATTAGTTAGACATCTACCTGTAACTAGATTTCCTGTTTGGAACATAACACTGTGTTATGTTCCACTCTGTTATGTTCCACCCTGATAGGAAAGATTGTGAAAATCTTTAATCAGTAGAAATTAAAAAACATAATGTTAATCATTACTGATAATATATAACTAAAGGCAAACTGAGTAAATTTGTTATTTCAGAAGAGAGTGTGAAACTGGTAGCCCATTGTATAACTCAGTACCCATGAAGTAGCTCTCAGTTTCAAAAAGGTTGGTGACCCCTGTTCTACTTGCTGCAGCCAATCTGCAACAGACTTTTGTGCATTGTCTGTGAGCAATGCCAAACATGACACACTGAGTAATTCAAGGAGGGTCGGTTCGGCTGCTCCGTCAGAGCATCAGCGGTGGCTCTGGGAAGGCGGTGCTGGGACCACGCGGTGGCTATAGGCCGAGCGGCGCTTGTTAGGCCCGAGCAGCTAAGCGCTGCGAAGGCCTATTGTTTTTCAAATGTTTATTATTTTATTTATTTTTTCTTCTGTCAAATGAATTGCCTTTTTGGGGGCTTTAACATATTCAAAAACTCACCAAAATTGGTGGGCCCATAGAGACTCTGAAAAATTTACGTATTTTAAGGTCCGCGCAAAATCGCAAAAAAAAAAGGCTCTACAATAAGTAAGGCTATTCACTTACTTTATTGTAGAGACTTGAAATTTGGTATACTTGTAGAACTCCCCAAGACACTCAGAATTTATAATTGTTCTCATAGTGTATGTCAAACAGGAAGTCGGCCATTTTGGATTGAATTTGCAAATTTCACCCCATTTGGCCGTTTATAGCCTTCGCATTTGATCGAACTCCTCCTAGGGCTTTTGATGGATCGGCTTCAAACTTGGTCAGTTGGTTCAGAAGGCATGCCCGATTAAAAGTTATCAAAACGGTGAGTTTTCGTGCATGCTGAAGGGGTGATACTAGGGGTCAAAGTTCACTGACTCGCCATAAAATAATAAACAGTTATATCTCCTACAAAGAATCTCACAGAGCCACCAACCTTTCTGTGTGTGATAACCTTTGGATGCCCTACAAGACCCAATTGTGAAATTTTGAGATCACATAAGCCACGCCCCTTAGAACAGGAAGTGTCAAATTTTATTGTGATCGGTCCCTATCTGACCTCTTTAACCTAATCAACATGAAACTGTGTCCACAAACAGAAGACATGTTGGTGTGTTATGGTTTCCAACGCTGTTTGTTTTGGAGGAAGCAAGTGGGCGTGGCGGCGTGGCAAGTTTACCTGTAACGCCGTGTCCATACGTTTGGCTGTTAATTCCACAATTGTGAGTCCAGCTGCACCAAACTCACTGAGATCGATCCCTATCCAACTCCGGACAGTAATCCAGTGCAATATTTGGTGGGCGTGGCCTAATGTCTCAACAGCGCCCCCTAGAAGAGTTTAAATCATCAGCCCCAAGACATGCTTTAACCTAGAATTATGAAACTTGGTACACATGTGTATCTTGTGAGGACGTACAAAAAAGTCTCTTGGAGCCATGGTCCAAACCCAACAGAAAGTCGGCCATTTTGGATCAAAGCCGCCATTTCCGGTTTTCATAGACGTCGCATCTGATCGAACTCCTCCTACAGCTTTTGAGATACAGACTTCAAACTCGCTCAGCACACACTTAAGACATTGAAGATGAAAAGTTATCAAAAGAATTCTCGTACATCAAAGCATGTGGGCGTGGCTAAGTGTCAAACTTTGGCTTTGTGCCATGAAATACTAAAATGCAATAACTTGTACAGGAAAAGTGACAACTTCATCAGACTTTCCATGTCTCATTATTGGCCAGCCTTGATCACATTCACAAGGTCATATGATGACATCACCTTAGCCACGCCCCCCTCCAACAGGAAGTCACCTGTTTTTGTCTGCTGGAAGTCTTTTACTCTTAATCAAATGGGTTCTATGATGTGCAAATTGATATAAAATGACATGATGATGAACTCTGTGTATGTTGGCTGCTAGCTGAAGCATGTGGGCATGCCTTATTAGCAAATAGCAATGCCAGCCATGTCTACAATCGACTCTAAATCAACCAGGCTTCATGTGATTTGCACCAGATTTTCTATGATCGACTCTGTTGGACCTCTAAAGATTAGATTATAACTTGACTCCACTGCACCCTTTTGATTAATGAAATAGCTGTATCTCCTCTATACATTGGCCAATCTGCATGAGATGTTGCAGGCTGCAGCAGGGAGCACTGCTGTAAACATAATGTAGCTAATGTCAACACAAGTGAAAAGATAAAGTATCAATAAAGCTGTTCAGATGCACAAACATTCTCCCAAAACTTAAACTGCCATGATTTGTGGTTGTTGGTGGTGAGGATGAACACTGAGACCCAGGTGATGATGATGATGTTTATTATAATTTAATAAAGAGAAGCTCAAACACAGTCCAGTACGGGCAACACAGCAGGAAATCTTGCACACAGCTAATACAGGTAGCCACTGAAACAACTGAAGACTGAATGTGACAGCTACATTATAACTTGATTCCACTTAGCCCTGTAAATTAAGTGGAATCAAACCAAACCAAACCAACTTTATTTACAAAGCACTTTAAAACAACCACAGCTGATACAAAGTGCTGTAAATTAAAACACAATATTATTAAAAATATTAAAACATACAGCTTAAAAACCAAAACATACAATTTAAAACTAGATCCCTCTGGTGTGGAAAGCAAAGTAAAATTGATGGTGCAGTGGTGTATGCACAGCAGCTATGAAGGTTACCAGCTTGTTTGGTTCAACCGATCTCTGTGAATCAGTGTTTTCTGACATGAACTTCATCAAGAACAAACACAGAACATGTCTCACTGATGCACATCTGAAAGATGCACTCACGGTTGCAGTTTCAAGTTACACACCAGATTATGGAGTACTGGTGAACAGCATGCAATGCCAGTCTTCTCACTAATAAGGATACCAATACCAGATGTCAGTGGCAACATGGCAGTGTCATGGCAAAGTTCAATTAAAATATTGAGGAATTGTGTACAATTTAAAAGTGTGTTCATGACATATAAGTTATAATTTTGTTAAAAATGCTACAGTCATGAGTTCAAAATGTGATAAGATTTATTTAAAAACATGTAAGTTGATTTTTCTTTAACATTACATAACTGATAACTTTTTGAAATATGGTGCAACATAGTTCATAATTTGTTAAAAGAAATGTTTGTGAGTGGCAAGGGAAAATTGGACATTTTTCCTACAAAATGTAGTGATATAAGTGGCTATCTAAAAATGTAACAATTATTGAGATTAAAGATAAAGTGATGAATATTGATTATCTGTTTCCCACCTTGGTTTCATTGCTATTTATTGTGAGAAATCATTAACGTGATCCGTTTCTTCCCATAGATGAGAATCATTAATCATTATTGATAATGCATAAGGCAAACTGAGTAAATTTGTTATTTCAGAAGAGCGTGTCAAACTGGTAGCCTTTATATGACTCGGTACCCATGAAGTAGCTCTCAGTTTCAAAAAGGTTGGTGACCCCTGATTTACTCGCTGCAGCCAATCAGCAACAGATTTCTGTGCATTGTCTGTGAGCAAAGCCAAACATGACACACTGAGTAAATTCAAGGAGGGCGGGTTCGGCTGCTCCGTCAGAGCATCGGCGGTGGCTGGGGGAAGGCGGTGCTGGGCACACGCGGTGGCTATAGGCCGAGCGGCGCTTGGCTGCGAGGGCCGCTCGATGCTCCGCGGAGCTTTAATTATTATTATTATTCTTCCGTAAAATAAATTGGCTTTTTGGGGGCTTTATCATATTCAAAAACTCACCAAACTTGGCGGCCGCATAGAGCCCGGTGAAAATTTACGTATTTTAAGGTCCTCGCAAAAATCGCACAAGAAACGGCTCAAGGGCGCCCCCTAGAAACTTTCAAAAGACCCTTTTCTATTCACTTACTTTATCGTAGAGACTTGAAATTCGGTACAGTTGTAGAGCTCCCCAAGACACTCAGAATTTACAATTAATGTCATAGTGCAAGTATCCCAGGAAGTCGGCCATTTTGGATTGAAGTTCCGATTTTGCCCCCATTTTAGCCGTTTACACACGTCGCATTTGATCGAACTTTCCATGTCTCATTATTGGCCAGCCTTGATCACATTCACAAGGTCATATGATGACATCACCTTAGCCACGCCCCCTCCAACAGGAAGTCACCTGTTTTTGTCTGCAGGAAGTCTTTCTTTTACTCTCACTCAAATGGGTTCAGTGCTGTGCAATTTGATATAAAATGACATGATGATGAACTCTGTGTATGTTGACTGCTAGCTGAAGCATGTGGACGTTCCTTATTAGCAAATAGCAATGCTAGCCATGTCTACGATCATCTCTAAATCAACAAGGCTTCATCCAATTTGCACCAGATTTTCTATGATCGACTGTGGTGATCCTCTAAAGATTGGATTATAACTTGACTTCACTTCACTCCCTAGGTTAATCAAACAGCTGTATCTTATCTCTACATTGGCTAATCTGCATGAGATGTTGTGGGCTGCAGCAGGGAGCGCTGCTGTAAACACAATGCAGCTAATGTCAACACAAGTGACTAGATAAAGTATCAATCAAGCTGTTCAGATGCACATACATTCTCCTCAAACTTAAACTGTCATGATTTGTGGTTGATTGTGAGGATGAACACTGAAACCCAGGTGATGATGATGACGATGATGATGTTTATTATAATTTAATAAAGAGAAGCTCAAACACAATCCAGTACGGGCAACACCGGCAGGAATTCTTGCACACAGGTAGCCACTGAAACAACTGAACAACAAAGGTTTTTAATTATACATTTAGATGTTTGCACGCCAGCTGGAGATGGGCACCAGCAGCCCTCACGGCCCCACTAAGGGACAAGGGTACAGGAAAAAGGAAGGATGGATTTAGATGTTTACCATTATTCAAAGATAAACAAATGCCTTGTAAATATTATTTTGATCTTTACACACCTTTTTGTTGCTGGACATGTTCAATTTCATGTGTCCCCAGTGCAGCGTAATAGACTTCCTCTTGACATTTAAACTATAAAATATATTTATTATTTATTTATTTTTTCTTCAACAAGCTGATTGACTGGACTACACCTTATTTTAATATGTAATTTAATCTACTGAAACTATTTTCACATTTGATATTTCTTCATATTATACATGTCCCAGTACTAACTTTCCACCCTGTTATGATGTTTCATTTCTGCCTTCAAAAGTCTAAAATTCCACAAAATCCATTTAATGTAAGTGACATCAATTGGTTTTGATGTGAATTCAACCATGGAAAACAAAGTGAGCTTCAACTGTCACCATCTCTGTAGTCTTATATTTACTCTGACTCAAATGGGTTCAATGCTGTGCAAATTGATATAAAATGACATGATGATCAACTCTGTGTAAAACTGAGTTTTACACAGACTCAGTTTTGAGTCTGTGTTTTACACAGACTAATTTTGTGTAAACACAAACTGAGTCTGTGTAAAAGACTCAGTTTTTATTGAGTAAAAAACTGAGTAAAAAACTCAGTTTTTTACTGCGTTTTTTACTCAGTAAAAAAAACCATCTCTAATGGTGATGTCACCCCCCCCCCCCCCCCCGTTTCCAACTGCTGATTTCAAGTGTGCTTCAGCCGAAGCGTGCTGAAGCATGTGGCTTCAGCTAGCATTCTTCAGCACATGCTAGCTGAAACATGTGGCTTCAGCTAGCAGCTGAAGCCACATGCTTCGGCTGCTGTGGGCGTGCCTTATTAGCAAATAGCAAAACCAGCCATGTCAACGATCGTCTCTAAATCAACCAGGCTTCATGTGATTTCCACCAGATATTTATGGCTGACTTCAGTGAACCTCTAAAGACCCCAATAGCATTAGATTATAACTTGACTCCACTTCCCCCCTTCGGTTAATCAAATAGCTATATCTCCTCTCTACATTGGCTAATCTGCATGAGATGTTGCAGGCTGCAGCAGGGAGCGCTGCTGTAAACAGTGGTGGGAAGTACTGTACTTAAGTAGAGTTTTCGTGTTTCTGTACTTTACTTAAGCAGATTTAATAATGGGTTATTTCTACTTTTACTCCACTACATTTTCCAGTAAGTATCTGTAATTTCTACTTCACTACATTGCTACAAAACTGTCTCGTTACTCGTTACATCCAAGTCGCGTTGCTCTTTTCTTCCGTTAAAATGTGAAGTTCAGGGATTTAAGGTGGCGCCGTAAAATCCCAGCAATAACGTGACGTAGTGTCTGTTGTTACCCATCGGCTCCACCTTTACTCGCACGCGGAGCTCCACGACATGCGCAGTGGTTTCCTCTGAGCGGGTGAAGCTGCCTAATCATCAGTAATATAAAAGCGCTGCATAAATCAAAATAAATGGCGACATGTAAAATCAGCAGCGCTTCGCTTTCACAGACGGCGGGGACTTCGTCCAACTTTTAGCGTCACTTGGAAGGATAGCTTAAAGAAAGGTAATATCTGTGGACGTGATGCTAGCTAAGCTAGCTGTACAGAGACAAATGTTGCATCTGATTAAAAAAAGTTGTCACTATGCGCTGAATTATACGGTGTTGACTGAGGTGTCGCATATATGGGACAACGCTGTGACCAAAGTCTGCAATATAGTGATATAACATTCAGGAACGATCTGATTCTTCTGGACGGATCTTTACTAATTCCTAAGGACTGAAACCTCACTTAGAGCCGTTCTTTGTTTATATATATATATACACACACACACACATTTATTTTTTAATCGCTGAATAAGTAAAAGTTGAACGTATGAACACAGAGCATGCTCATTGCTAATTGATTTCGTCTCCTATTATGATGGCAAACATTGCAGTGGGAGGGAGGATGAAAACAGTCACGATGCTCCTTCTGCTTGGTTACTTGTTGCGCCATTGGACAGTGGAAAGATTGTTAGGAAAGATTGTGAAAAATGTTTATTCAGTAAAATTTAAAAAGCATAATGTTAGATTTAGTCATTAAAGATTTGTTATTTTGTTGAAGGTTAGCTAGCTAAATGTTGACCACATGAAGAGCTACAGTTAGATTATTTAGAAAGTTCCACCCTGTTATGTTTCACCGAGTTAGGAAAGATTGTGAAAAATGTTTATTCAGTTGAATTTAAATGACATAATGTTAGATTTAATCATTAAAGGTTTGTTATTCTGTTGAAGGTTAGCTAGCTAAATGTTGACCACATAAAGAGCTACAGGTAGATTAGTTAGAAAGTTCCACCCTGTTATGTTCCATCCTGTTAGGAAAGATTGTGAAAAATGTTTATTCAGTAGAATTTAAAAACATAATGTTAGATTTAGTCATTAAAAGTTTGCTATTCTGTTGAAGGTTAGCTAGCTAAATGTTGACCACATAAAGAGCTACAGGTAGATAAGTTAGAAAAGTTCCACCATGTTGCAAAGGCCTATTGTTATTGTGCAGATTACAGAGCACTGGTGAACAACATGCAATGCCAGTCTTCTCACTAATAAGGAAACCAATACCCGATGTAAATGGCAACATGGCAGTGTCATGGCAAAGGTCAAATAAAATATTGAGGAATTGTGTTCAATTTAAAAGTATGTTCATGACATATAACAGTTATAATTTTGTTAAAAATGCAGCAGATTTGGTCATGAGTTCAAAATGTGACAATATTTTTTTTAAATATGTAAGTTGATTTTTCTTTAACATTACATAATGATAACTTTTTGAAGCATGGTGCAACATAGTTCATGATTTGTTGAAAAAATTGTTTGAGTGGCTAGTGAAAATTGGATATTTTTCCTATGAAATGTAGAGATGTAAGTGGTTATCTAAAATGTAACAATTGGGTGATTTTTTTTTGCGGCAACATTCCATGTCCCATGTTTTGCTTACTATTAATTTTTGTAAAATGTGCCAAATATTTACAACAAAGTATTTTAATTATACATTTAGATGTTTGTCATTATTCAAATATAAACGAAATGCCTTTCAAATATTTTGTTCTTTACACACCTTTTGTTGACGGACATGTTCAATTTCATGTTTGACCAGTGCAGCGTAATAGACTTCCTCATGACATTTAAACTATAAAATATATTTATATTTATGTTTTTCTTCAATAAGTTGATTGACTGGAGTACACCTTATTTTAATATGCAATTTAATCTACTGAAACCATTTTCTCATTTGATATTTTCTTCATCTTATACATGTGCCAGTACTAACTTTCCACCCTGTTAGGATGTTTCATTTCTGCATTCAAAAAGACTAAAATTCCTTAAAAACCATTTAATGTAAGTGACATCAATTGGTTTTGATGTGAGTTCAACCATGGAAAACAAAGTGAGCTTCAACAATCACCGTCTCTGTACTTTTTCTTATCTTAAATATGTTAAACCTGTATATGTAAAGCTTAAAGTTCCACCCTGTTAGGAAACCTGCAACTAATAATGAAAATCATCAGATTTTAGAATCAAATACTTTGATTTTCCACGCTGTTATGGGACAATCCACCATGTTATGTTCTATTTCACATATGTTTTTATTAAATATTGTTACAGAAACATTAAGTACTCTGGATTTTTCTGAGCCATGTTGGGAGTTGAAGACCAATAAATGGAAATATTGGTATAAGTTTTAAAATTACCAATATTTTCAATGCTGTCAGTAATAATGAGTAAAAAAAGGGTTTTCTCTACAATACAGTCATAAATGATTCGTGACTTCATGATGTGTTACAATTTCAATAAAAAACATATTATATAGTAAAAGGGACACACTCTTTCTAAGAAAATTCATTATTTTTTAAATTTAAATGTTTAACTATTTGTGGTCCATATGTAAATGTTCATAAAAGGGTGGAACACATTCAGAGACAATGGTGAAGTGGTGATGGTGATTATAATTTAATAAAGTGTAGCTCAAACACAGTCCAGTACGGGCAATACCGGCAGGAAAACTTGGCACACAGCTAATACAGGTAGCCACTGAAACAACTGAACAACAAAGTATTTTTATTATACATTTAGATGTTTGCATGCCAGCTGGAGATGGGCACCAGCAGCCCTCCCAACCCACTAAGGGACAAGGGTGCAGGAAAATGGATGGAATTAGATGTTTACCATTATTCAAATATAAACAAAATGCCATTTAAATATTATTTTGTTCTTTACCCATCTTTTTGTTGATGGACATGTTCAATTTCATGTGTCCCCAGTGTAGTAAAATAGACTTTCCAATCACTTTTAAACTATATATATATATATATATATATATATATATATATATATATATATATATATATATATATATATATATATATATATATATATATATATCTTCAATAAGTTAATTGACTGGACTACACCTTATTTTAATATGTAATTTAATCTACTTAAACTATTTCACATTTGATAATTTCTTCATATTATACATGTCCCAGTACTAACTTTCCACCCTGTTATGATGTTTCATTTCTGCCTTCAAAAGTCTAAAATTCCATAAAAACCATTTAATGTAAGTGACATCAATTGATTTTGATGTGAATTCAACCATGGAAACAAAGTGAGCTTCAACTGTCACTATCTCTGTAGTCTTACATTTAATCTGACTCAAATGGGTTCATGTTGTGCAAATTGATATAAAATGACATGATGATCAACTCTGTGCATGTTTGCTGCTAGCTGAAGCATGTGGGTAGCGAATAGCAATACCAGCCATGTCTACAATCGTCTCTAAATCAACCAGGCTTCATGTGATTTCCACCAGATATTTATGGCTCACTTCAGTGAACCTCTAAAGACCCCAATAGCATTAGATTATAACTTGACTCCACTTCGCCGCTTCGGTTAATCAAATAGCTGCATCTCCTCTCTACATTGGCTAATCTGCATGAGATGTTGCAGGCTGCAGCAGGGAGCGCTGCTGTAAACGGTGGTCGGAAGTACTGCACTTAAGTAGAGTTTTGGTGTATCTGTACTTCACTTAAGTAGATTTAATAATAGGTACCTTCTACTTTTACTCCACTACATTTTACAGTAAGTATCTGTACTTTCTACTTCACTACATTTCTACAAAACTGCAGCGATACTGTTAACATCCAAGTCGCGTTGCTCTTTTCTTCCGTTAAAATGTGAAGTTCAGGGATTTAAGGTGGCGCCGTAAAATCCCAGCAATAACGTGACTTAGTGTATGTTGTCACCCATCAGCTCCACCTTTACTTGCACGCGGAGCTCCACACTTGCGCAGTGGTTTCCTCTGAACGGGAGAAGCTAACTGCCTAATCGTCAGTAATATAATAGCGCTGCACAAATCATAGGTGACATGTAAAATCAGCATCGCTTCGTTTTCACAGACGGTGGGACTTCGTCCAACTTTTAGCGTCTCTTCGAAGGAAGCTTAAAGAAAGGTAAGAAATGTGGACGTGATGCTAGCTAAGCTAGCTGTACAGACACACATGTTGCATCTGATTAAAAAAGTTGTCACTATGCGCTGAATTATACGGTGTTGACTGAGGTGTCGCATATATGGGACAACGCTGTGACCAAAGTCTGCAATATAGTGATATAACATTCAGGAACGATCTGATTCTTCTGGACGGATCTTTACTAATTCCTAAGGACTGAAGCCTCACTTAGAGCCCTTATTTGTTTATATATATATATATAGAGATATATATATATATATATATATATATATATATATATATATATATATATATACACACACACACACACATTTATTTAATCGCTGAATAAGTAAAAGTTGAACGTATGAACACATAGCATGCTCATTGCTAATTGATTTCGTCTCCTATATAATGGCAAACATTGCAGTGGGAGGGAGGATAAAAACAGTCACGATGCTCCTTCTGCTTGGTTACTTGTTGCGCCGTTGGACAGTGGAAGATTGTTAGGAAAGATTGTGAAAAATGTTTATCCAGTAAAATTAAAAAGCATAATGTTAGATTTAGTCATTAAAGGTTTGTTATTCTGTTGAAGGTTAGCTAGCTTGTGTTCAATTTAAAAGTGTGTTCATGACATATAACAGTTACAATTTTATTAAAATGCAGCAGATTTGGTCATGAGTTCAAATGTGACAAGATTTTTAAAAATATGTAAGTTGATTTTTCTTTAACATTACATAATTGATAACTTTTTGAAGCATGGTGCAACATAGTTCATGATTTGTTGAAAAAATTGTTTGAGTGGCTAGTGAAAATTGGATATTTTTCCTATGAAATGTAGAGATGTAAGTGGTTATCTAAAAATGTAACAGTTGGGTGATTGTTTTGTGGCAACATTCCATGTCCCCATGTTTTGCTTACTATTAATTTTTGTAAAATGTGCCAAATATTTACAACAAAGTATTTTAATTATACATTTAGATGTTTGTCATTATTCAAATATAAACGAAATGCCTTTCAAATATTTTGTTCTTTACACACCTTTTGTTGACGAACATGTTCAATTTCATGTTTGACCAGTGCAGCGTAATAGACTTCCTCATGACGTTTAAACTATAAATATATTTATATTTATGTTTTTCTTCAATAAGTTGATTGACTGGAGTACACCTTATTTTAATATGCAATTTAATCTACTGAAACCATTTTCTCATTTGATATTTTCTTCATCTTATACATGTGCCAGTACTAACTTTCCACCCTGTTAGGATGTTTCATTTCTGCATTCAAAAAGACTAAAATTCCTTAAAAACATTTAATGTAAGTGACATCAATTGGTTTTGATGTGAGTTCAACCATGGAAAACAAAGTGAGCTTCAACAATCACCGTCTCTGTACTTTTTCTTATCTTAAATATGTTAAACCTGTATATGTAAAGCTTAAAGTTCCACCCTGTTAGGAATCCTTCAACTAATAAGGAAAATCATCAGATTTTAGAATCAAATACTTTTATTTTCCACCCTGTTATGGGACAATCCACCATGTTATGTTCCATTCCACACATGTTTTTATTAAATATTGTTACAGAAACATTAAGTACTGTGGATTTTTCTGAGCCATGTTGGGAGTTGAAGACCAATAATTGCAAATATTGGTCTAAGTTTTTGAAATTACCAATATATTCTATGATGTCAGTAATAATGAGTAAAAAACAGGGTTTTCTTTACAATACAGTCATAAATGATTTGTAACTTCATGATGTGTGACAATTTCAATAAAAAACATATAGTAAAAGGGACACACTCTTTCTAAGAAAATTCATTATTTTTTCAATTTAAATGTTTAACTATTTGTGGTCCATATGTAAATGTTCATAAAAGGGTGGAACACATTCAGAGACAATGGTGGAAAAACCCCACATGTAATAATTAATTTATCCAATCCTGTGCTTGCCCATTATTAATTTCTTATTGTTAAACATGTCAGTGTTGTAACAAAATATTCACAACTTAAAATACTTTTTTTTCAAAATCCTGAGGCCGAAATTTTGCCGCAAAAAAAGAATCACCCAATTACTGAGATTAAAAGAGATAAAGTGCTGAATATATATTTGTTTCCCACCTTATTTTCATTGCTAATTATTGTGAGATAATTAACGTGATCAGTGCCTTCTCATGGATGAGTATTCTCATGGATAAGTATCATTAATCATTACTGATAATATATAACTAACGGCAAACTGAGTAAATTTGTTATTTCAGAAGAGAGTGGCAAACTGGTAGCCCATTGTATGACTCAGTACCCATGAAGTAGCTCTCAGTTTCAAAAGGTTGGTGACCCCTGATCTACTTGCTGCAGCCAATCTGCAACGTATTTTTGTGCATTGTCTGTGAGCAATGCCCAGTTGTGAAATTTTGAGATTACCTAAGCCACGCCCCCTTAGAACAGGAAGTGTCATGTTTTACTGCGAACGTTCACTATCTGACCCCTTTCACCTAATCAACATGAAACTGTGTCCACAGACAGAAGACATGTTGGTGTGTTAGGGTGTCCAACCCTTTTTTTTTGGATGCAGCAGGTGGGCGTGGTGGCGTGGCGAAGTGACCTTTAACGCCGTCTCCTTACGTTTGGCCTTGAATTCCAGTTTAAAGCCCAGCTGCACCAAACTCACTAGGTTTGATCCTTGTGGGCCCCTCGACGGGAATGCAGTGTAATTTTTTGTGGGCGTGGCCTAATGTCTCAACAGCGCCCCTTGAAGATTTTAATAATCAGCCCCAAGCCATTCTTTAACCTACAATTATGAAACTTGGTACACTTGTGTATCGTGTCAGGACCTACAAAAAGCCTCCTGGAGCCATTTTCCAAACCCAACAGAAAGTCGGCCATTTTGGATCAAATTCGCCATTTGCTGTTTTTCAGACGTCGTATTTGATCGAACTCCTACAGCGTTTGACATACAGACTTCAAACTCAGTAAGTAGAGTCAGAAATCAAAGGTCTAAAGTTATCACAAGATTTTTGTATGTCAAAGCATGTGGTCGTGGCTAAGTGCCAAACTTTGACTATTCGCCATAAAACATCAAAGTGACATAACTTCCACATACAAGGTCACAGCTGCTTCAGACTTCCTATGTCTCACTACTGACCAACCCTCATTACATTCTCATGGTCAGATGATGACGTAACCTTAGCTCCGCCCACTTTTAACAGGAATTCAGCTGTTTTTTCTACTGTATGTCTTATTTTTACTGAGTAATACATATGGAATTAATCTTCTACCACCTGACATAATATGAGCTGATGATGAACTGTGAGGATGAACTCTGACTCATGGGGGCGTGGCCAACTGTCTGTCCTTCGCCATATTCATGCAATTGTCTCTGAATCACACACGCATCTTCCGATTGGCACCAGACTGGATACGTTTGACCTGTACTCAATGCTAAAGAGCCCAAAAGGATTGAATTGTGATCTCACTCTACGGCGCCCCCTAGAATTTTTTAAATGATCAGCCCCAAGCCATGCTTTCACCTAGAATTATGAAACTTGGTACACTTGTGTATATTGTCAAGACCTACAAAAACGTCTCTTGGAGCCATGGTCCAAACCCAAAAGGAAGTCGGCAATTTTGGACGAAACCTGCGATTTTTGTTTTTCAGAGACATCATATTTGATCGAACTCCTCCTACAGCGTTTGAGATACAGACTTCAAACTCAGTCAGCAGAGAGTTGAGATATTAAAGGTCTAAAGTTATCACAGGAATTTTTGTATGTGAAAGCATATGGGCGTGGCTAAGTGCCAAACTTTGACTATTCACCATAAAACATCAAAGTGACATAACTTTCACATAAAAGTAACAGCTGCTTCAGACTTCCTATGTCTCACTACTGACCAACCCTCATTACATTCTCATGGTCAGATGATGACGTAACCTTAGCTCAGCCCACTTTTGACAGGAATTCAGCTGTTTTTTCTACTGTATCTCTTACTTTTACTGTAGTATTCATGTGGAACTTTTCATGTGCCAACTAACAACATTACTTCTTTATTTACTTTGTCAATGCTTGCTGCCCCATGGGGGCGTGCAAAAATCACAGTCCTTCACCTCTGCATGATTGTCTTTAATTTTGAAATTCATTCTGTTACTGCATTGCAGATGGAGTTGTTTTAATGCTAGTTATTTTATTGGTCGCTGTGTGCAGGTTTTCTGTGATAGAATCCACAACTTCTTACATGTTTTTTGTAAATTTCTTCTGAACATGAATATTAAAACATTTAAAGCCATACAAAAATGCAGACATATCCTGTGGTCTTTTCTATGTTATGCTCTGAATCACGACTATTTGATTTCAGTGTGCTTCAGGGAACTACAACCATGAATCCCACATAATATAAATAATTGTCTTACTCATTATTTACAGGACAAAAGTTTAATTGGATCAACAATTTTGGAATGCTACATTGCAACCATTACCTTTCTATGATTTTACCGCAAATTCTTGCTGAAATGTTTCTTTGTGCAAACATTTTTTTGCACAGCTTGAAAATTAACTATCATAAAAAGATAATTTTACAACACTGACTCATAAGGATTCTTACATTTACAGTTATGTCACAAAATTTTTATTATACATATTGTAATGTTGGTGGCTTGAGGTCTGACTCACATACAGAAACATACCAGGGCAACTTTGAAATCAGAAAAAGTTGAATTATTGTACAAGTTAAGAAATTGGGTAAACAAATGACAGAAAGAGGGGTTCTTGAATACTGGTCTGCAAACCATGCTTGCCGGGACACTAAGAAGAGATGAAAGCAAAGGTGAGATATATACGCCGTACTGGGAATCTAATGACAACACTGGGCAGCTTACTGGATTGGAAGCTGAGATACTCAGGCTATACGAAGGGAAAGATCCAGGGCACCACAGGGGAATTTCACAAGATAACCTGCAAAATTTCCAGATTTGCTACGTTATCTCACAGACAAGCTCAGAGTGACTAAAGGTGCCGACATAGGTTAACACTGAGGAGCTGAAGTACTGGCAGACTGCTCCACTTATACTGAACACTGATGGGAATAAAGACGTTACAGCTGTATAAAGGTACAGGAGTAAGGCCCATCTTCAAGGTAATTGTGGTCGCCTGGCTCCATCTTGTGGAAAACTAAAGAAAGCAGCAGAGAACAATCCCCAAAATCCAACTTACCAGCACATTTCTTTTTTAATATTAAAATATGAGGAGCTATAAATCTCTGTCAGTTTTTCTAATAACTTCAACAATTTGCATAAAGCAACAATCTGACATTTTTACATTTAAATGGAAGAAAAATAAAACACTATACATTTGTAATATGGAGGAATTCAAAGGTGCTAAACTCATGAATTAAGAGACGATACACAAAACTCCATTCTCTCCGGCTCACCGACAACCAGGAAGACATTTAATGCACATCTGCGGAATCACATATTACATTTCATCATCTCATTTTCATCGTCTCAGAATCCAAAATGTCTTGTCTTTTGCTTCTGGCTTCGAGCATTTATACCATTTTCAGTCTGCTATTGTGTATTGGAAACCGTCTGACCAATGGCGTTCTGAATCTTGCTTCTGGCTCTGTTTTACATTGAGTGTGTGTTGGAAGTTCCGAGAATTCTGGGCCGACCTCGTGGAAGTTAAATCTGCTCCTTCAGAGGACCATTAGTCAGATTGTTAGTTCTTATCTGTCCAAACAGAGACTCTGGCCGAGTCCCTTGCCTGCCAGGAATTTCTCGTACAACACCTTATTTGGTGTTGAACCAGCACATTGAACATAATACATTCCTTTCCAGTAAAACATATCTTAATGTGAATTAACATAACTTTTAACTATTAACATAATTATATTCCTCAACAGTAAAAACTCACAAAAAATTATTCACGCATGACAGGTTTAATACTTTTAAACGTGTTCCTTCGATTGTCAGCACAACAAGTAGGGCAGCTCAAGGAATTGAACCTTGTTCCAAGTGGAAGTACCATTACAACTGCCTTTGCTTTTTATGTGCTATGTGACAAGGTAAAGCAAACCCTGCATTAAGAACAGCTTCAAAGATAATCAACATAATTAATATTAACTATTGAATTTAGATATTTTATTGATCCCATAGGGATATGAGCTATCAATATAAATTAGAATATACCCATTGAAAACAATTTTAATGCATCATTACTTTGGGTATGTATCCAACACTAACTGCCTAACTTTCAAAAATGCTGTCTTAATGCAACAAACGAAACCCTTAAAGTTAATTCTAAATAAAAAGGTTTTGTTAACGTTTCACATAAAGCTTCATTAACAACTACTAACATAATTTTAAATAAATTGGAATAGAAATTTCTCACTAAGGTATTGTAATAAAATCTGATAATATATATTTAAATTTTCAATGTCTGATAAAATAGTTTTCATTCATTCTAATCAAGAAAACAAAACCTTTTTTAATGTTCATAATGTCACATGATTATAACAGCTTAAAACCACACATTACACCCTCAGATTACTAAAATGATGACCATGTAAAACCACACATTACCCCTCATGATCACTGAAATATGTTGGCACAACTACTGCCTCAACTTTATATATCTGAGATTTAATGTAAACATAATCTATCAACGTACCTTTTTCAGTGGTTGCTTCTCCAACCATTTGTAGGTATCCTTTATCAGAAACTAATTTTAATATACTTGATGACTTCAAAATATCATCATTAAAATCTCCAATCGCTGCTATTGTGTGGTTTTGTTTCTCAAGCCAATCAAGTAACTTTGCTAAATTTTTCTTAAATAGTGACAAGGGATATAATGGTGGACGGTAAATCACCCCAAGGACCATGTTAAAACTACAAAACCGATACACTAAACATTCCAAATTGAGCTCTGGATGTTGTAAAATTTCAAAATCTTTACAATATATCCTTTTTTCATCAAAATCTTGTATCGTCAAACCTAAAAGACTTCTAACACGACTGACAGCGACATAAGCTTGTCTTGGTGAAAATATTTTACTAAAAGAAACAACAGCGTCATCAACAGTTATTCCTTGAACTTTGTGTACAGTACATGCCCATGCTAACTTGAGAGGAAATTGACGCCGCAAGCCACCTTTAACAGTGGCTCTGTCCTCCTCAGGTTCAATAGGTGTGGATCCAGCCAAATCTGATGATGTGTTGAAACAGCTGTTCCTCTTCTTCATGCCTACTCGATCATCATCAAATTTAACATAGACAACTTTGGGAAACTTTTTCTTTTCTGGTATTAATATTTCTGTAACAGTACCGCTGACACCATTAACCAGACCATCGCTAATGTCCACGTTTTTACAAAGCATAACACGTGCGCCTTTACCCAACAACAGCACTTCCGATAAAGAAGTATTTGAAGCTTTTGCATGACTCCCGTCTAACAACCTAAGTTTTCCTGTTTTTTTGTCATTTACATAATCCTGTGCCCCAATCCTTAAAAATTCAGGACAAGTCTCATATAAACGATTAATATTGTGCTCATTTACTTGGTTATTAGTTGCAAATATGTGCAAGGCTGAGCTAACCTCACCTGTTTCACAACGTTTAAAGTCTTTAAATCATCAGCCAGAATTGGTTTACCTTTGGAGCGAGTTCTCATCCTGTTAAGCAGTTCAGAAAATACAGCAATTTTTTGCCTCACAATTTCAGTTAATTCTACAATTTTAAATAATTCTGACCATATATTTGTGGCAACACCCTCCGTGTATATCGGCTTCCCTCTAACGGGCAGGAGTTGGAACAGATCCCCTGTTGTTATGACACTGATACCCCATATACGTTCGTGGTTTGTTTAATCTGACGCAATCGGCCGTTAACATGATAAGAGATTGTGATCAACCATTGATATTTCATCTATAATAAGAAGATGCAGATCACAGTATTTTACACGCAAGGAATTTATTTTATCTTCGCCCAGAGGAGTATATGGTAGGCGTACATCCTTTCCAATAGAAAAAGTGGTGTGGATTGTTGTCGCTTCTAAATTATACGCAGCAATGCCAGTGGGAGCTGTGAGTAATACGCATGTATTATCAGGAAACCTACACACAGTGGACAATAACCATTTTGATTCATATTCAATTGCCTTAATTAAATGACTTTTGCCTGTACCGCCACCCCCTGTAATAAATATGTGCAGTGGTTCTGGATTTTTTCCATTAACCCTATCTAAACACTACTGCCGGATTTGATAAAAACAGAAAACTGTTTTTCATTCAAAGATCTAATCAATGCAAGGCCTTCAGATCTACTCATTTGTTTTTTCTCAAATACTGGCATTTCTTTACGGTTAGAACTTAAATCAGGAATATGTTCCTGACCATCATTATCTATTGGTCTTTCTTTTAGTAATTCCACACACTCCAAGCGTTCCAATTCAACCTCCGGACATAACTCAGCCCATGTATCCTCCAGCATTACATCACCAGTAACATTGTCAACAGCCTCAAAATGATCAGATTCCAACTCAAATTCACTCCTATTTAAATCTACAACAGACCTTACAGAATGTTTAGTTCCATCAAAAAGTCCAATAACACCAGTCCTGTAAAAGTCACCATAGGTTTTACAATGTGCAGGTTTAAGTTCACTATCAAAGCGATAAGGCAGAAATAACTGCATTATACTTTGATAAAACTTTTCTGGTTGTTTCGTTTCAGAGAAACGTGCATTTCGAACAACTGCTGGTTTTGTCCGAGTTCTTTTTACAACAATCCCAAAGCCATTGTTCAACTTTACTGAATTTCTAAATTTCTCATTTTTTGACAAAACACGATACTCTGAAGCAAACGTAGCCAGGCACATATCAGAAAACACATCGTCATTCGGCCTATTCTTATAGCGGTCAACTATACCAGTCATCCACATGTCTTCTGGAGTGAGATCTTGGGTTGCAGCTTTTTGTCTCAAAATAGATATTGGTAAACTCATTTTTTGTGACATTATCACCTGTAGCAACAAAAACAACTTTACGAGAACACTCCTTTAAATGCATGTTGGTGAGTCGGTACACTGCTTCTTGAGCAGAAACATCCCGGTTATGTAAATAGACACTACCAAGTTTCTTTAAAGTCTCTTTAGCACTAACATTTCCATCTTTGGCTGCTTCTCTTTGTGCATTTCCCAACAGAAGGCCAATTTCACGCTCACTTTTGGACATGTACGATACTATATAAACACAACAAGCATACGCATCAACACAACACTGAATATCAATATTTGCATTCCAAGCTTTTAACAGCGGCCTGCTATGTTGATTAATACAAATTTTGTTAATTTGTCTTTTCAACACAACATGAGTATTCCTACTGGATCGCTTATATGCCGTTTCAAATAAACCTTGACTTATCCCCAAAGCTTGAAACATTTCTTCCACTGTACTATATGGACAGTTCTCATCAGAGATGGCTTTCTTGACATTTGTTAAAATTTCACTTGCTACATCTCTGTGCATTTGTTCCCGAGTTGTCTTATCCTTACATTCGCAATGTGCTTTATCGTCACTTTTATCCAAATTGCACTTACAAGTCTTAACCGGATCATGATATTTTTCACCGCAACAAATTAAAGTTCGGCAAGATTCAGGCCATGGGAAATTGAAATGATAGACAGTTTTTTTCTTTTCACAAGTTTTTGAATGTCGTTTTGACTGCTGCTGTACAGATGTTACAACTTAAAACAACGGATCTTCTTCAGTTGGAATTTCACATGTCACATGCTTATCAATAAATGCAATAACCTCTTCATCTGTGTTCTTTTCCAAAATTGTAGCACCAGAAATCCAAAAAAGACAATGACAATGGGGAGAACCACACTGCTGCAATTCTACACGATAATAGTAGTCTTCAATTTTTCCAATCAGATTTGCAGGAGACATTAAAATTTCTTTTATAAAAACATGCCATCTAAAATCAAACATTCTTGCTGCAGTAACAGGGTTTCGACACAGCAATTCACACTTATCTGCTCACTGCAACTGTTCCAAAGTCTGTGTTCATCCTTCCTGCTTTAAAATGCTATAAAGTATTTGTTCATCTCATATCAGCAGACAAAAATGAGGCAAACCATGTGGGTTTTCCCAACATTCTAACACCTGCTAGCAAGTCGCGTTGAGCCGACTGCCAGAAAGCAGGTGTGCCTCGAATGGGTTTCAAGAAGCGATATCCCTCATCAAATTCCAACAACTTATTTAATGAATTTTCATCCTCAATCATATTTTGAGATGTACAACTTGTGCCTTTATGTAAAGCTATCGACACTTTAGACACAACCTGTTCAAGTTCTGACATATATTGAGCAAAGAAGATGTATTCTACATTACGCGCAAATCTACCATCGGCATGAAGAAGTCGGTTATTAAAATAACGACTCAAAGTCAAACAATATTGCCGCTTTTCATGGTATGTGTTAAAACCAGATGGAAACAATACAGGGAAACATTTTGCTTCATTAGTACAATCAGAAAGCAGTTTTATAGGGTTATTATTTTCACCTGGCGCTACATTTAACACATTATCAACATACACATCCAAAGCTTCTTGGCCTATATCTACCGGCATAAGACAAGTGTCCTGAAACATGCAGTGTTGCTGTCTGTCATGTAAAAGGTCATCATCATTTTCATCTATGGACATGTCCTCATCTTCTTTAACACTTTCATTCTTTAAAACAGAACTATTTTCTTCTGGAGAAAACTCATTGATCCAAGATTCATTGAACTCTCCATCTTCATAATGAAAGTTGCAATGTTTCAAGTACCAAAGAGCTTCCTGGACATGTAATGTGTCAACATACTGATAATCATAGTGACCTTTATACGTCAATTTATGCTTTAACTTAACAGGTAACAAAGACCCCTCCATATTACTACGAGGTAGCAAACTGCATGTTTCAACAATATTTGCAGGGACACATGTAACTGGACCGTGCACTCCATTTTGCCCACCTTTCGGCAACGCCAACATTTTCATAAACGGTGTATGTAAAGCTATTAAATGTTGCTCCAGAGTATTCAAGCATGCCAACTCATGTGGGATGGGATCAACTGTCAAATTATTGCATGAACTTTCTGGTGGCATTTGACCTCTGCTGATTTTATAATGGCAAGAATAACATATATACAATTTTTTTCGACAGGTTTTAAGATTGCATTGTGATATGCACGCACTGTTACATCTATGCAGATAATCATCATGTATACATTTATCTGCAATTAAAAACATTTCTTTAGTTTTCCTGTAAGAATCTTTACAACAATTTAACACCTGATGTTTGAATAACAACCGAAAGCATACGCAACACACAAAATTGGGCCCCTCTTTTACTTTGTCCAAAAATCGCTCAACAACAAAATCAAACTCATTTGACTTGATTTTAATTTCTTGTCTTTTTAGCTCTACTTGTGATATTATGTGATTCTTATGCTGTGGATTAAGATATTGTTTTCTACTTAACTGTTTCACTTTTTCTCTGTGAGATTCGTCTTCATTATATTTTGTTATGCTCAATTGCTTAACTTTTTCTCTGTGAGATTCGTCTTCATTATATTTTGTAATGCTTAATTGCTTAATCTTTACTTTGTAAATCTCATCTTCACGATATTTATTTCTCGTCCAATTTTTTTTTTGTTCCTTGTATAGCAAATTTGTCTTATACAAATTTCTTTGATTAGATTTTAATTTTTGCCTATGTATCATTTGACTTCTATATTTAATGGCTTGTCTCCCATTCTTGTTATGTCTTAAGTACATTGAAAAACTGTAATTTGCTTTACCGCTTAAAACAAGTTTCTTTGCATTTTTCTGACCTTGTGAAGATCTTGTATCCATATGTTGGGTTTTTAACAAAACATTTTCTTCACAAAGTTCAAAGCAAGAGTCTTTATCACCCTGCTTTGCACAAATTACAGCATCAAAATGCTTATTACAGTTCTGCAAATATATAGCTTCATTGGTCAAATGTCTACTCTTAACTATATTTGGTCCACTGTGTGCCATTAAATACACATATATCCAATCCTAACATATTGGCGGCAGATTTAAACTCAATTTCCATAGCACAGTGACCCACGTACTTCATCTGTGACTGGTTAACATATTCTGTCACAGAAGCAAACTCTTTAGTCAACATTTTTTTGCATTCCTCTCTATTATTGGTCATCTGTGAAATAACAGCAAGTCTAATTTTACGGTGATTTTTCTCAGAACCACTAAGTGTATAAGCTACAGCTCTGAAAAAACTGTTACCATCATTTACAATATTTTTAGTCTTACACACATTTCCCAAAGGCCCACGCAATATTACTTTTTGGAAATGATGTTCTTCAAAGTCTATTTTAAAGTTCTTACACAAAGTTCTAGCATTACCTTCAGAAAGAGGAGTAAATAGTAAAGTTTTTGGTTATCTTGTAAAATACCCACACACTCATCTTCAATGGAAGTCTCAGTTTTCATTTTATGTGCAGTTTTTGGTTCTGTTTTAGCTTGCCGAGTTTTATGTCCCCCAGAAAGATCACTTTTCATGCAATAACCATAACATGTTTGTGAGTTAGGCTGCTTCACACAAACAACCGTCTCATAATGATTTCCACTAATATTTTGCAGATAGATACCGTTATTTGTCAAACTACTCAGTTTGACAAATAACTGTATTCAAGCCATTTATCATTGCAAAATGTGAAAATATTAACACCAAAATAATCAGCTGCAGCTTGAATCTCTACTTCAGTTGCCCAGCTGCCAACATACTGCATCCTTGAAATGGCAATGTATTGTGACATGGAAGAATACTCACTTCTTAAAATACTTTCATACGCGTCAGAATTTCTTTGTAACTGGTTTACAACAGCAAGCCGAATTTTACGATGAGATTTTTGAGTGCCACTGATGGCCTGACTAAGTGCTCTAAAAAAGCAGTTTCCATCACCAACTATTTTTTCTGTCATACATGGCAGACCAAGTTCACCAACTACATAAGATACATAATTTGCCCGTTCAAACTCAACATTCAACTTTCCACAAAGTGACCGTGCAATCTCTACATAGATTGGGTTAAAATACAATTTCTTATTTTGGACATGAGTAACAACCACATCGTCATCACCATCATCCCTGTTTGATGTTTGAAGAACAAATGGATGCTCTACATAAGAATCCTGCATATCCACATGGCTTTGTTCAGATAGAGCACTGCTACTTGGCGCAGCAGCGACATGTGTACTTGTGCTGCTACTTGAGTTAGTCTGAACAATTTCAACTCCAGTGCTCTCAAATAGCCTGGGGTGGACATTCAGTTCACCAGAAAAGCTTGAAAGAAGAGCAAAAACATCAAGAGAATTAAAGTGGAGAACAATGCTCTTCCCATGTGCATCTATCGTCCCCTCGTGGTTTCTTGCATGGGAGTCTACAAGAGCATAACGTCCATTATGACCGATAAGGGCACAAGTACTCCCACATAATGTCACAAAGCATGTTTCATACCTTCCACAGATCATACTCAATCCATCCCACACCATTCTCAATTAACTCTCCTTCTACTATATCAACATCTCCAGAAGCATAATTTCCATAAAAACATTGAAAATGCTGTCCATCAACACAAATATTTTTAGGCAAGTCTGGAATACAAAGAAGCTCATGTCCAGTACTGATGAAATTGCCGTCATGCAAAGATGTGTATAGTTTATCACCTACAGTCAGTACATCGTCCAGCATGTCAGCATTCCATGAACAAACGCTTTTCAGTGTGTGCTTTGTTAAAGCAACAAGACTAATGGCTGCACACTGAAGTCCGCCATATGTAAAACGAGCATCGCCTTGATGAAATGACCCACTGACTGAAGCAAAATGGCTACTGGAAGCATGGCACGCATCTGTTGAGTGCATGTCCTCAGTCAGTGCTCCAGATGTGTCTATATTACTGGACATCTCTGATAGAAATACCGCAGAGTGAAAACTCAGTTGCATGTAATGATTCCCTAAATTTGTTCAAGTGAACCATTAAATCATTTAAACACGTGTTAAATACGACAACAGGCGTGCCAGATTCTGATGCTAAACCCTCTGAATTCCGTGTTCCAAAATCCACAACAGCGAAGTACTCTCCATGCTGGATGACCAAGGTGGTGGCATCAGGAAGACCAAAGATACACATTCCGTTTCTCATTAAATACATTTGCAATAGCTCATACAGTTCCCCCTCCTGGTTGAGATCAAATATCCCGTTTACCATATCACCAAGACCTACTTTCCAATGTCGACCAAAAATAGCCTGATTTTGAACCAGCTTGCACAACTCTGGTTTTGAACCTGTGCTTGGTCTTTCTCGCGCAATATATCCTGCCAACTTCTGACCCTCTACTCGGACTTCATCTACATTCGCAGTCTTCCAGGTACAAATGGGAGAAATGTGGTGTTTTATGGCAGCTGTAACACTACATGACATCAAGGTATCAGGACTAGTCTGATTAGTACCAAGATATGTCCCTGGAACAAGAGACGGTGGAAACCCCTCTGAACACCTGCAAACAACGGGGTTAGCAGCCTGACCTTTGGGTGATGTCTGTGTGCACTTGAAATCACCCATCTCAGGCATCTAGAGTGAAAATGTGAAAAACATGACATCTCTACATCCTCATTTGATAAAGGTAATTCATGCAGTCTGCTTCTCTGCCAAATATAATGTATATTACAAATATATGAAGAGATTTCTTTTTACAATACTGAAACTCATTTAGCATGCTACCCCACCAGATTTCATTTGTTATGCGACTTGCAAGATGCTAAAGTCAAAAATACTTTTCCTCTAGATATTCATGCTAGCAGAAAAGGTAACCGCATTATTTTTGCTCTGAATTGTATTACACTAAAATGTTAAGAATTAAGTAAATACATTTTAAACTAGTTCTTTTGCACAATTATGGATTGCCATGAAATTACATAACCTGCTATATTTTCTGTGAACCATCAGAGGGTGCTGTAGAGAAATTTTATTATTTTTACTGCTGTCTGCATTTATTTTTTTGATACTTTTATTATTCTTTTTATAAAACCTAGAAAACAAAAAAATTTAAGTAGATTCTATTTAAATTCCTTTTAAAGTATTAATGTTAAAACTACAATGATGTTACTAAGAGTATTGTCAAAAAAACCTTCTAAGAAAGATTTGGAAATTGTACACAGTTAATGTAGCTCTTTGATGCGATATCCATGCTAGCAGAGGAGCTAACAACATTGTTTGTGCTCTGAACCACTCATTTACAGTAAAATACCACCTCCTCTGATCCATTAACTCAGTATTTACAACAGGAAAGATACCAAATTGTTACTGCAAAAGAATAAAATAAACTTCCAACATTTGAAATGTCAAAAATTAGAGAATTGTAATTATGTTATGAAAATTGTAGACTGAAATGAACACCACTCAGACAAATTTTTTATTTATTAATACACACTGCAGAGCACATTATACAAACCCCGTGGCCAGCAGGAACCTCCAAGACAGACGCACCCCACACCAGGACGGTCAGACACCTCATGAGGACGAGCGGATTTCAGCGTAAGCCTGACCTACAAATAAATGACACAAAAATCATATCAAGCTGATTTTGCACAAAATCAACAAAGATGCAATGTCAAATGTTTTCAATAAAACATTTAGTAATTCATTATAAATTACACATTTAAACTTAATGTGAGAAACAGTGTTTTTAGGCGGCACACATTCAACACCTCTGACAGGAGTCACATGTGATGCAACTGAAACCTAAAGGAAAAATTTAAAAAAGAACAGTTAAATGAAATAATCTGTACTAGAAATGATAAATTAGCTTATGCTTGTACAAACCTCCTGTGTCACACAGCTTCTCTTTGGGAGAGCTGGTTTCTTTTTATGTTCCACAGGCTTTGTCTGCAACACCACTTAAAACATTGAGGGTTTGTGTTATTTATAAAAGAAAATACTAAGAATCTTAGTAGTTGCAGTATTCTGCAAATTACCTCAGTGCCTGTGTGAACATCTGGAAGAGCCGATGGAGAGACTGTTTCCATGGCAACCAAGGTGAGAAACGGACAGGATTTAATGGGATGAAACATTCCTTCAAAACCACAGGAGTCCCATCGCTCTATAAAAGCAAATTTTGAATTATTAAGATGCCAGTGACTTTGACAATTAAATTTCATGAATAGCTACAAGCTTCACAGACTTGGTAATAAACCACTCTTTTCTTGGGTGAATCAGAGAAAGAGTCCAATTCCCCGAGTGATTCCTCTGTAAAGGTAGAGCACATATAAGATTTTAGGATGACTATCGATAGTTAAAGGAACACCTTTCTTTCATTGCAAGCCAATAAAAGATCCATACCTTCCTGCCAGATCTCACGAGTGTCCACTCAGAAGGGTGTGGAGAAGGAGGACAACGACGAGGACTCTCCACTCCCTACACTACCACACGGGGCACAAACCTCGGTTTATACGGACGAGTTGCCTGACTGCACCAGTGGCTTTGGTGCTGACAACTCCAGGAACTGATAGCCAGCATTCCAAATCAGATTCCAGAGGATGTGCATCCCGTGGTCATCGCTAAGGTGGATCTGCACATATAAACAGTAATCAGAGATAAAATTAACACTTCATATTAATGCAAATTTGTTGCTTATTGTGTTTAAAATGAAAATGTACTTACGCCATCACGGCACCACAGAGTGAGACGGTCCAGAGGAAAGTGATCAGCGGTGGAAAAATAGAGAATCCCTGAAAAGATAATGACAAATAAAATTAAATTGTGCAAACACCAATAACATGAAAGAGCTGCAATACATGTACCAGATAAAAACATGATTAGAAATATTTTAATACCTACCTAGCTTTGCTGACCTGCGGTGGAATTCTTGCTGGAACAAGTTCTGCTTCTCTCTGGACTCAGTCAAACGAGGGACAAAGCCGGTACAAAACACCTAGAATAAATAATCAATTTAGAAATTTATATTCAAAAGACCTAGGAAAATAATAACCCATTAAAAAGTTGATGTTTATATCACTGTTTCTAGATTCCAGTCTTCAAAGACTATTGCTCTGCATGCTTTATATGTGTAGCAGAATGTAAATTTCTAAAACATGAAGAGCAGTGGTATCTGTGAAGTGGGATTGAGAAACACTGGTTTTTAATCAACAATGCCCACCTTAGGCCAACGACTACAGATTGTCAACAGGTACCACTCAAATTCCTGTCCGGCTTCTTCTGGATGGTGACTGGCCGTAAGGTTGTTTGATGGAGCCATGATGCAGACAGTGTCAGGCTCCCGAGGTCATTGGCTTTCATTACCTCAAGACGCAAGTCAGCTGCACAGGCTCCAGGGGTAGACATGAAACCAAACTGTTAGCAGCCACTTGGCATCTCAACAATGCCGTCCACAAAGGACCGCAAATGGGACGCTCCGATGAGAAGGACAAACTAAAATAGTACAAAACACAGCAACATGGGAACTATGTCTACATATTCTATTTGAAATCATTGTAGATTGTACTTACTTTCTTATCAGGGCAACCCTCAGGAATGACCAGCTTGTGACAGTGGTTGGTCACTTCACTAGCTGGCCATTTATTCACAGAATGGCGCCAGCCGGTGCCACGCCCTATTAAAAACAGAAATGAAATAATATATAAAACTTAATATAAAATATGTACTCTGGATACTTCATGTGACATACAAATAAGGCATTCAATTTAAAATAATATAATTAAACACTCACGTGAAACAAAATCACTAGAGGCATTGGGTATCCCTACACGCCCAATTCGAACTGCTTCTACCCTTCTTCTTGCAGCTTCGGATCGGCGATGGGACTTTCCTCGAGGCATCTACATTTCAACATGAAAGAATTCAGTGGAAAGAATTCATATTTATTGATAATTATAGCAATATAAATTTTATAATGCATCATAAAAGTGAGTACACCCTTCACATTTCTGCAGATATTAAAGTACATCTTTAATTGCAAGTGTATAACTGTGTTTATTCCTTTCTTCATTAACATCAAATCATGCAAGGTTGAAAATATTTGCTCTTTATTTGACAAAGTTATGAGGATGAACCAAGTATTTTAGCCACCTGAAATAGCCTAATTTTTTTAGGTAGAACATATTTCAGGCAACTAAAATATATGGTTCCCTCCTCATAACTGGTAAATAAAGAGCAAAAGTTACTAAATTGTCTGGACTTATTGATGAGAGGAATAAACAAAGTTAAAGACTTGCTGTGAAATTAATTTGTCCCTATGAAATAGAGGGGTAACAGATTATTTCAGTCAGCTAAAATATATGGTTTCCCCTAATAACTCTGGAAAAAAATGCGGCGGAAAACTCTTTGCTTGTTGACCAATCTAGCTTCTGTACATGTTCATGAGGGAGTAATCGAGCGGAGGAAATAAATTACCTCATCATAGGACCAGGTAACAGCAGAATATTGAGAGGAATTCATGCAAATTAAAAATAATAAAAATATTAATTAAAAAGAGCACTCTTTACAAAATACAGTAAGAACAGTTTAGTGAGAGCCAGCTAGAACCGATCAACGGCTGACTGCAAAACAATCTACGGCTGTCTGTAAACCAATTTGCTGCTGAGTCTAAGCAGCACCGCTTGGTTGGTCCGATTAGAACCACAGCTCTTGTGGTTCCAAGGAGTCGGGTGGAACCGGGTCGGAAATTCTAATGCAATTACGGTCGGTCCTACTTTGCAGTGCGAAAACGACTTTAGAAGACCTCCACACAAGACCTTGTTTATTTATTTATTTTACAAATCTGCTATTGCTTTTTTAAAATAGCAGCTGCCGATTAAACTGAATGTTACAACTTTGACATGGTTATATGAGCTGTTTTACAGAAAAATCAATCAGCACCGTGAAAATTAACGATCTGCCTCTCTGGCTGCAATGCGCGCTCCCGACACAGGTGGAACATATTTTCACGCGGGAAGCTTAGCTGTGTGAAGCTGACACCCCATATTAAACATTATTTTTTAGGTCATCTAGAGTTCACCATCCCCCCATATCGCTCCAAAACAAACCAAAGTGGGCTAATTCGTTAGTGCTCTGTTTGTGCCTTAAAATTTTCGTTTGTGCAGTTTTGGTTTCTGAGATATTAAAAGTTATAATTTTGGCCGATGACGTCACCCTATCATGTTCCAAATCAAACCTAAGTGTGGGCTACTTCTTTTAATTCTTCAGATTTTCAGCTGTTGTACAATGTGTACATTTGTTTTGAACTTCAATAAAGTCTTAGAACAAGAAAAAATGTGTCTCATTTCAAGAAATGTTTTAAGATAGCAATGTTTTTCACGAATGTAGCGTTCTCTCCACAATAATTGAATCCTAATAAAGGACATGCAGCCTGACCCTAACGTAATCTGTATAACCTGTTCAACTGTGCTTTGATTTCGGAGGTGGTCTGAAGAATTATATTCACATTGTTGATGTACTGTCTGCTGATTATGCAGCAAACGTGTAGAAAAATTACATGAGCCTATAACGGCCAATTTGCTAGTTGAGCATTAATTTGATTTTACCTTGTTCAAAAATCAAAATCGGGGTTGAAAAAATTACAAAAATGACTTATTCAAAACGATTTGAGACCGCTAGAATATTAACGAGAGGTTGAAATTACACTTGCTCCGCCGCCAAAACAAGATCGGGGGTTGTGGGGGGCTCACTACAGTGTGGGTGGAGCCAATCCCAGTTGTGTGAGAACTATGTCAAAGTTCGCAAAACATGTGGAGCTTTTCAAAATCCTTGAAGCCCATACACATTTAATGTAAGAAATTGGATGAAATGAAAGTCGTTGCATTTAAAATATATTTACTAAATATTAAGTACATTACTTGGATGAACTTTGAAATAATGACACATTTCCGTTTTACTCTGCAAAAACTTTGCTCAAGCAACTAGCAAATTGGCCGTTTTTTTAATATCAAATTGGCGTAATTCCTGCTTACAAGCCTTAGAACTTCTAAAAAGTTTTTTTTAATTATTTAAAAAATGTATTTTTACACCTCTTTTTTAATGGCCATTTATTTTGCTTCTCATTACAGCTTTTCACTTGTGCGAGATGAGATTTGGAAGGTTTCCACTGCTGCTTGCTGAGATCCTAACCTCTGCATCACCACACCATCAGCTTTATATAGCTGGACTGTTACACGCTGGATTAATGTGGCCATTAATCCAATGTGTAACAATAATGAAGCTTACTGAAAATATCAAAATAAAAGCCTTGACATTTTTCACATCAGGTATTTCCTCTTTTGTGCTTTATGTGACTGGTTTAAACAAACTACTGTTACACATTGAATTGGTGTGGTAGTTAAAAAGAAGCTAACTGAAAGTTTCAAAATAAAAGTGCATATTCCCCTCAGGTTAATAATAATATTACACTTTTTATGTTATTTATTCTCAGCATAGTGAACAGTTCATTAATATTAGCATTTCAGTTTTTGACTATTGCACTAGCACTTTTACCTAGTTAGCTAATAGCTAATTATCTCATTAATTAGACATGTTTAGTATACTGACTGGAGCATGTACAATAAAAACAACATGGTCCTGTTGATTTCAAATGCTACTGCCAGCATTTAGGCTAACATTAGCATATTTTAACTTATGCATTAATTTTAGCATAATGAATGGTACAAGTACAGCTTAGTACCATTCATTATGAGGCTTCTGCCTCTCCACAGGTTAGTGACTACATTGCAGCTTTCTTTAGCATTAATGCTAATTTTTAGCATCAAAACGCTGCATCAAAGCCGACGGGCACACTTTGGCTCGGTTATTACAGAGGAGGGCTGAGCTGGAATGTAGAGCTACTTGCTGTTTTGGGCATTATATTGGTGGATTAACAAAACCACTGTTACACATTTGATTAGTGTGTCTATTTAAAATGAAGCTTACTGAAAATTTCAAAATAAAAGCCCTGACATTTTTCACATCAGGTTATTGCTCTTTTGGGCTTTATGGGACTGGTTTAAACAAACCAGAGTTGCACATTGAATTAGCGTGGTCATTAAAATGAAGCTTACTGATACTTTCAAAATAAAAGCCTGCATATTCCTCTCAAGTCAGTGCACCGCCATAGGCGGTGCAATAATATTAGCCTTTTTTATGTTATTTATTTCTCAGGATAGTGAGCTGCCTTGCGCAGCAAGGCAGTTTATTAACATTAGCACAAACATTAGCATTTGAGCCCCCTTGACTATATGCTTCACACGGTTTTCGGATCACTCTAAAAGATCCTGAATAGGAAGGAGATGTTTGGACTGCTCTGTTCAGATAAACTAACTGCTTCAAACAGTTAGAATCTGTTTCTCCCTTTGTGTCTCACTCACACGATAGTTGAGCTGCTCTTTAGATCTACAATGACTGAAAGTCAGAACTACAACATGGCGGAACTCTCAAATAGCACATAGTGATGATCTGGCTCTTAGATCTGCTTGCTGTATGGGGCATTATTTAGCTGGATTAACCAAACCACAGTTACACATTGGATTAGTGTGTAATCCACTGTAAATAAAAAGCTTTTGTAAAGCTATTGTAAATAAAGCTTACTGAAAGTTTCAAAATAAAAGCCTTGTATTAAGTCAAGCAAGTCAGTACTGCCTCCATGCATTGCATGGCAGGCACCTATTGTTCTACACCCAATAGAATGTCTGTATATTATTTATTATTCTTCCGTCACCGTTAATGCGGCTCGTACCGCTGCGTGCCCACCCACAAAAGTGGTATCAAATCGTGCGGCTCGATGCCGGCATTATTGCTATTATTTTTATTGGGGATCGGAGTTACGACGGCGACGTAAAAAGCGAAAAACGAGCGAAATTTCCAACTGCCGAAACCTAGAGTGTAACTGAAACCAACTGCCGCTTTTTTAGAGTGAGGAACAGGGTGGAATTTTGACCCAAAAATAATTTTGAAATCGCTCTCATGGCCACAAAACTTGTGCTATTGGTATGAAAGTTGGTCAGGAAATAGCACCGCATGTCTGCTCCGGTAAAATGTTTTCAAAATTTCTCTAGGGCTTACGGTTTTCTGTCCAGGTGCTTCAGAGCAAAGTGACGGGACATGACCAACTGACGCTCCCCCTCAGTGTTTAATATAGGTTTTTGAAAACTTACTGAGCTCACCACACACCATTTTTCTCTCATCAGTGCAATTCCTGTGAATGACCTACAGATATGAATCACAGGACTATCGGAGACGACAAGTAGCCCTCTCATACGCTTCAAACGGTTTTTGGATCGGCATAATGGTTCCTGAACTGGAAGGGGTCGTTCAGACTGCTTTTTTCATTAAAAGTGACTGGGTGTTCTCAAAGTTACATGAAGTGTCTCTCACACACACACAGCAGTTGGCAGAGGCTTGATCGCTATGGCAACTGCTGGTTTGGCCTACAAGGTCTCTGTAGTTCTAAACATGGCGGAACTCCTTAATACAGAGGGCAGAGCAGAAGGTCAGAACTACAACATGGCGGATCATTCAGTTATTACAGAGGAGGGCTGAGCTGGAATGTAGAGCTACTTGCTGTTTTGGGCATTATATTGGTGGATTAACAAAACCACTGTTACACATTGGATTAGTGTGTCTATTTAAAATGAAGCTAACTGATAATTTAAAAATAAAAGCCCTGACATTTTTCACATCAGGTTATTGGTCTTTTGGGCTTTATGGGACTGGTTTAAACAAACCAGAGTTGCACATTGAATTAGCGTGGTCATTAAAATGAAGCTTACTGAAAGTTTCAAATTAAAAGTCTGCCTATTCCTCTAGTGTTAGTGCACCGCCGTAGGCGGTGCAATAATATTAGCCTTTTTTATGTTTAATTATTTGTCAGGATAGTGAACTGCCTTGCGCAGCAAGGCAGTTCATTAACATTAGCACAAACATTAGCATTTGAGCCCCCTTGACTATATGCTTCACACGGTTTTCGGATCACTCTAAAAGATCCTGAATAGGATGGAGATGTTTGGACTGCTTTGTCCAGATAAATTAACTGCTTCAAACAGAATTCTGTGTCTCTCTTTGTGTCTCACTCACACGATAGTTGAGCTGCTCTTTAGAATTACAATGACTGAAGGTCAGAACTACTCTCAAATAGCACATAGGGATGAGCTTGCATTTAGACCTACTTGCTGTTTTGGGCATTATATAGCTGGACTGTTACACGTTGGAATAATGTGGCCATTAATCCAATGTGTAACAAAAGTGAAGCTTACTGAAAATTTCAAAATAAAAGCCTTGACATTTTTCACATCAGGTATTTCCTCTTTTGTGCTTTATGTGACTGGTTTAAACAAACTACTGTTACACATTGAATTGGTGTGGTAGTTAAAAAGAAGCTAACTGAAAGTTTCAAAATAAAAGTCTGCATATTCCACAAGTGTTAGTGCACCGCCGTAGGCGGTGCAATAATATTAGCTTTTTTATGTTATTTTCTTCTCAGCATAGTGAACTGCCTTGCGCAGCAAGGCAGTTCATTAGCATTTGTACAAAAGTTAGCATTTCACTGTCTTTGTTAGCTTTTAGCTAATTTTAGTTAGCTTTTAGCTAATTTTCTCATTAATTAGACATGTTTAGTATACTGAATGGAGTAGTAAAATTTAAACAACATGGTCCTGTTTCTCCACATGCCACTGCCAGCATTTAAGCTAACATTAGCATATTGGCTAATTTTAGCTTATGCATCAATTTTAACATAATGAATGGTACAAGTACAGATTATTCTACATGCTTCTGCCTCTCCACAGGTTATTGACTACGTTGCAGCTTTCTTTAGCATTAATGCTAATTTTTAACATCATAACGCTGCGTCAAAGCCGACGGGCACACTTTGGCATGCCCCTTTAAAATTTCTGCAGGAATTTTCTAGTTAGGGGCATGCCATAGCAATGCATAAGGAGAGCAGTACTGACTTGCGAAGCAAGTCAGTACTGCCTCCATGCATTGCATGGCAGGCACCTATTGTTCTACACCTAATAGAATGTCTCTTTATCAGTGAGAATGCATTCAATGCATTCTCACTTATAGTGTTTCTGTTTCTCTTTATTATTATTATCATTATTCTGTCTTCCGTACGTTTTTTGTCGTTTAACTACTTTCACTAATTATACTAATTCATATATCAAAACGTTCAGCTCCTTCAGGAGAATGGAGCTATGACTTTTGGTAAACTTCACTATTGCACTTTTTGAAATAATTGCACTTTTGTGCAAATATTTTGCCCCATTATTTCCTATGGTGGAACTCTCTAACTGATTTCAGTTACTAGAGTGTACACTCTAGTAACTGCCGTTTTTGAACTTTTTCTGCTCTTTCATAAACAAAATTATGCTGTTCATACATATTTCACTGTAGAGAAATATTTTATGCCTTAAAATGTAGCCACTAGTGTCTATTTTATGGAATTATTACTATAATTACTACAGGATTTACTGTTTTCTGTTAAACTCCTCTGGAGTACAACCTTGTCACACTTTCTCCTATACTTTCAATGTATTTTCTTCTTGTGCTCTGTTTTTATCTGTGTCTATGCATTCTGCTTGTCTACTTTTCTGTTTGCCTTCTGGTTCTACGGGTTTTACTATCTTTTAAGATCTTCTACAATCTTTAATCAATTTTATAAATTCATATATCAAACATTTCTACTTCTTCTGACCCTTTTTGCTTTTGGTTTTCCTCTGTTTTACTCCTTCAAATATTTCTGGTTTACTGTTTCCACTAATTTTTTATACTTATTACTGTTTCACTATTCAATTGTTTCAACTATTCCTGGGATTGCACTAATTTCCTGTAGTTTCAATTATGCTCTTTCTTAAACTCTGTTTCTCTTTTTGACTTTTTCAAATAATTCAGGTTGCACACAAACTCCTGCTTCTTCTGCTGAATTCTGCTATAATTTATATATTATATAATTTATACAATATAATTCACTATTAATTCACTATTATACTGTTAATATAGTATATTCACTATTCAATTGTTTCAACTATTTCCATGTTTCTATAAATTCTGCTTGTCTACTTTTCTGTTTGCCTTCTGGTTCTACTGGTTTTAATATCTTTTAAGATCTTCTACAATCTTTAATCAATTTTATAAATTCATATATCAAACATTTCTGCTTCTTCTTACCCTTTTTGCTTTTGGTTTTGCTGTTTTACTCCTTCAAATATTTCTGGTTTACTGTTTCCACTAATTTTTATGCTTATTGCTGTTTCACTGTTCAATTGTTTCAACTATTTCTGGGTTTGCACTAATTTCCTCGTGTGCTAATTGTTTCTTTCTTACACTCTGTTTCACTTTTTGACTTTTTCAAATAATTCTTGTTGCACACAAACTTCTGCTTCTTCAGCTGAATTCTTCATCACTTTTGCTAAGTTTCACGACTTGGCAATGGATTTCTACAATGTATGACTAGCTCTCTTATGCTTTTTTCCAATATCTTACTCTTTGTTCTCAAGTTTCTAATATTTCTCCATCAATCATTCTGCAAATATGCTTATTTGGCTCTTTATGTTAAGTTTCACTTCTTCAAATATTTCTGGTTGTGTACTAATTTCAACTTCAGATAATTTCTGCAGTTTGCTACGTTTCACTGTTCAACTGTTTCAACTATTTCAATTTCTTCTACTTTCTTCCACTTCTTAAGCTTTTCTTCACATTTCTTGCATTTCTGCAGCAGTCATTCTGCAAATATGCATTCTCACGGCTGTTTCGCTAGGAACAGCTATTTTTCTAGTTATTATTATCAGTGACAATGCATTCAATGCATTCTCACTTATAGTGTTTCTGTTTTCTTTATCTTTATTATTCTGACTTCCGTACGTTTTTTGTCGCTTAACTACTTTCACTATCTTTCACTAATTGTACTAATTTATATATCAAAACGTTCAGCTCCTTCAGGAGAATGGTGCTATGACTTTTGGTAACCTTCACTATTGCACTTTTTGAAATAATTGCACTTTTGTGCAAATATTTTGCCCATTAAAATGAATGGTGGAATTCGGCAGTTACTAGAGTGTACACTCTAGTAACTGCCGTTTTTGAACTTTTTCTGCTGTTTGACAAACAAAATTATGCTGTTCATACATATTTCACTGTAGAGAAATATTTTATGCTTTAAAATGTAGCCACTAGTGTCTACTTTATGAAATTATTACTATCATTGTTACAGGATTTACTGTTTTCTGTTAAACTCCTCTGGAGTACAACCTTGTCACACTTTCTCCTATTCTTTCAATGTATTTTCTTCTTGTGCTCTGTTTTTATCTGTGTCTATGCATTCTGCTTGTCTACTTTTCTGTTTGCCCTCTGGTTTTACTATCTTTTAAGATCTTCTACAATCTTTAATCAATTTTATAAATTCATATATCAAACATTTCTTCTTCTTCTGACCCTTTTTGCTTTTGGTTTTCCTCTGTTTTACTCCTTCAAATATTTCTGGTTTACTGTTTCCACTAATGTTTTATACTTATTACTGTTTCACTATTCAATTGTTTCAACTATTCCTGGGATTGCACTAATTTCCTGTTGTTTCAATTATGCTCTTTCTTAAACTCTGTTTCACTTTTTGACTTTTTCAAATAATTCAGGTTGCACACAAACTCCTGCTTCTGCTGAATTCTGCTATAATTTATATATTATATAATTTATATAATTTATACAGTATAATTCACTATTAATTCACTATTAAATATATTAATATAGTATATTCACTATTCAATTGTTTCAACTATTTCTATGTTTCTATGCATTTTGCTTGTCTACTTTTCTGTATATTCCTTTGATTCTACTGGTTTTACTGTCAGCAAAGGTCTTCTGCAAACTTTTATCAATTTTATCAATTCACATATCAAACTTTTCTGCTTCTTCTGACCCTTTTGTTGTTTCAACTATTCCTGGGATTTCCCTAATTTCCTTTTGTTTCACTTATGCTCTTTTTTAAACTTTGTTTCACTTTTTGACTTTTTCAAACAATTCTGGTTGCACACAAACTCCTGCTTCGTCTGCTGAATTCTGCTATAATTTATATAATATATTATATAATTTATATAATTTATACAATATAATTCACTATTAATTCACTATTATACTATTAATATAGTATATTCACTATTCAATTGTTTCAACTATTTCTATGTTTCTATGCATTTTGCTTGTCTACTTTTCTGTATATTCCTTTGATTCTACTGGTTTTACTGTCGGATAAGGTCTTCTGCAAACTTTTATCAATTTTATCAATTCACATATCAAACTTTTCTGCTTCTTCTGACCCTTTGTTGTTTCAACTATTCCTGGGATTTCCCTAATTTCCTGTTGTTTCAATTATGCTCTTTTTAAACTTTGTTTCACTTTTTGACTTTTTCAAACAATTCAGGTTGCACACAAACTCCTGCTTCGTCTGCTGAATTCTGCTATAATTTATATAATAGAGAAGAGAATCATCAGAGCAAATATAAGAATGAAACAATAATTCCCCCCCCCGCCCCCCCCAACTATTTCTGGTTTTGCACTAATTTCCTCGTGTGCTAATTGTGCTCTTTCTTACGCTCTGTTTCACTTTTTGACTTTTTCCAAATAATTCATGTTGCACACAAACTTCTGCTTCTTCAGAAACGTTTGCTAAGTTTCACTACTTGGCAAAGGATTTCTACAATGTATGACTAGCTTTCTTATGCTTTTTTCCAATTTCTTACTCTTTGTTCTCAAGTTTTTAATATTTCTCCATCAATCATTCTGCAAATATGCTTATTTGGCTCTTTATGTTAAGTTTCACTTCTTCAAATATTTCTGGTTGTGTACTAATTTCAACTTCAGATAATTTCTGCAGTTTGCTACGTTTCACTGTTCAACTGTTTCAACTATTTCAATTTCTTCTAGTTTCTTCCACTTCTTAAGCTTTTCTTCACATTTCTTGCATTTCTGCAGCAGTCATTCTGCAAATATGCATTCTCACGGCTGTTTTGCTAGGAACAGCTATTTTCTAGTTATTATTCTGTCTTCCGTACGTTTTTGTCGCTTAACTACTTTCACTATCTTTCACTAATTGTACTAATTTATATATCAACACATTCAGCTCCTTCAGGAGAATGGAGCTATGACTTTTGGTAAACTTCACTATTGCACTTTTTGAAATAATTGCCCTTTTGTGCAAATCTTTTGCCCCATTATTTCCTATGGTGGAACTCTCTAACTGATTTCAGTTACTTGAGTGGCCACTCTAGTAACTGCCGTTTTTGTACTTTTTCTGCTCTTTTAGAAACAAAATTATGCTGTTCATACATATTTCACTGTAGAGAAATATTTTATGCATTAAAATGTAGCCACACGTGTCTACTTTATGAAATTATTACTATCATTGCTACAGGATTTACTGTGTTCTGTTAAACTCCTCTGGAGTACAACCTTGTCACACTTTCTCCTATTCTTTCAATGTATTTTCTTCTTGTGCTCTGTTTTTATCTGTGTCTATGCATTCTGCTTGTCTACTTTTCTGTTTGCCTTCTGGTTCTACGGGTTTTACTATCTTTTAAGATATTCTACTATCTTTAATCAATTTTATAAATTCATATATCAAACATTTCTACTTCTTCTGACCCTTTTTGCTTTTGGTTTTCCTCTGTTTTACTCCTTCAAATATTTCTGGTTTACTGTTTCCACTAATTTTTTATACTTATTACTGTTTCACTATTCAATTGTTTCAACTATTCCTGGGATTGCACTAATTTCCTGTAGTTTCAATTATGCTCTTCCTTAAACTCTGTTTCTCTTTTTGACTGTTTCAAATAATTCAGGTTGCACACAAACTCCTGCTTCTGCTGAATTCTGTTATAATTATATATTATATAGTTTATATAATTTATGCAGTATAATTCACTATTAATTCACTATTAAATATATTAATATAGTATATTCAATATTCAACTGATTCAACTATTTCTATTTCTTCTGGTGCTTTCTTCTGCTTTCTTCTGCTTTCTTCCGCTTTCTTCTGCTTTCTTCTACTTTCTTCTACTTTCTTCTACTTCTGAAGCTTTTCTCTACTTTTTCTTGCATTTCTGCAGCAGTCATTCTGCAAATATGCATTCTCACGGCTGTTTCGCTAGGAACAGCTATTTTTCTAGTCAGTGAGAATGCATTCAATGCATTCTCACTTATAGTGTTTCTGTTTTTCTTTATTATTATTATTATCAGTGAGAATGCATTCAATGCATTCTCACTTATAGTGATTCTGTTTTTCTTTATTATTATCAGTGAGAATGCATTCAATGCATTCTCACTTATAGTGATTCTGTTTTTCTTTATCTTTATTATTATTATTATTATTATTATTCTGTCTTCCGTACGTTTTTCATGGTTTAACTACTCTCACTATCTTTCACTAATTGTACTAATTTATATATCAAAACGTTCAGCTCCTTCAGGAGAATGGTGCTATGACTTTTGGTAACCTTCACTATTGCACTTTTTGAAATAATTGCCCTTTTGTGCAAATCTTTTGCCCCATTATTTCCTATGGTGGAACTCTGTAACTGATTTCAGTTACTTGAGTGTCCACTCTAGTAACTGCCGTTTTTGAACTTTTTCTGCTCTTTTACAAACAAAATTTTACTGTTCATACATATTTCACTGTAGAGAAATATTTTATGCATTAAAATGTAGCCACTAGTGTCTACTTTATGGAATTATTACCATCATTGCAACAGGTTTTACTGTTTTCTGTTAAACTCCTCTGGAGTACAACCTTGTCACACTTTCTCCTATTCTTTCAATGTATTTTCTTCTTGTGCTCTGTTTTTATCTGTGTCTATGCATTCTGCTTGTCTACTTTTCTGTTTTCCTTCTGGTTCCACTGGTTTTACTATCTTTTAAGATCTTCTACTATCTTTAATCAATTTTATAAATTCATATATCAAACATTTCTGCTTCTTCTGACCCTATTTGCTTTAGGTTTTGCTCTGTTTACTCCTTCAAATATTTCTGGTTTACTGTTTCCACTAATTTTTTTATACTTATTACTGTTTCACTATTCAATTGTTTCAACTATTTCTGGGATTGCACTAATTTCCTGTTGTTTAATTTATGCTCTTTCTTAAACTCTGTTTCACTTTTTGACTTATTCAAATAATTCAGGTTGCACACAAACTCCTGCTTCTGCTGAATTCTGCTATAATTTATATATTATATAATTTATACAGTATAATTCACTATTAATTCACTATTATATTATTAATATAGTATATTCACTATTCAATTGTTTCAACTATTTCTATGTTTCTATGCATTTTGCTTGTCTACTTTTCTGGATATTCCTTTGGTTCTACTGGTTTTACTGTCGGCAAAGGTCTTCTCAAACTTTTATCAATTTTATCAATTCATATATCAAACTTTTCTGCTTCTTCTGACCCTTATTGCTTTTGGTTTTGCTCTGTTTTACTCCTTCAAATATTTCTGGTTTTTCTGATTCCGCTAATTTAAGCTTTTTGATGTTTCACTGTTCAATTGTTTCAACTATTTCTGGGTTTGCACTAATTTCCTCGTGTGCTAATTGCGCTCTTTCTTACGCTGTGTGTCACTTTTTGACTTTTTCAAATAATTCATGTTGCACACAAACTTCTGCTTCGTCAGCTGAATTCTACAACACTTTTGCAAAGTTTCACTACTTGGCAAAGGATTTCTACAATGTATGACTAGCTTTTTTATGCTTTTCTTACTCTTTGTTCTCAAGTTTCTTATATTTCTCCATCAATCATTCTTCAAAAATGCTTAATGGGCCCTTTATGTTAAGTTCACTTCTTCAAATATTTCTGGTGGTGTACTAATTTCAGCTTCAGCAATTATCTGCAGTTTGCTACATTTCACTGTTCAACTGTTTCAACTATTTTCTATTTCTTCTGATATCTTATACTTCTTAAGCTTTTCTGTACTTTTTCTTGCATTTCTGCAGCAGTCATTCTGCAAATATGCATTCTCACGGCTGTTTCGCTAGGAACAGCTATTTTTCTAGTCAGTGAGAATGCATTCAATGCATTCTCACTTATAGTGTTTCTGTTTTTCTTTATTATCAGTGAGAATGCATTCAATGCATTCTCACTTATAGTGTTTCTGTTTTTCTTTATTATTATTATCAGTGAGAATGCATTCAATGCATTCTCACTTATAGTGTTTCTGTTTTTCTTTATTATTATTATCAGTGAGAATGCATTCAATGCATTCTCACTTATAGTGTTTCTGTTTTTCTTTATCTTTATTATTCTGACTTCCGTACGTTTTTTGTCGCTTAACTACTTTCACTATCTTTCACTAATTGTACTAATTTATATATCAAAACGTTCAGCTCCTTCAGGAGAATGGTGCTATGACTTTTGGTAACCTTCACTATTGCACTTTTTGAAATAATTGCACTTTTGTGCAAATATTTTGCCCATTGAAATGAATGGTGGAATTCGGCAGTTACTAGAGTGTGCACTCTAGTAACTGCCGTTTTTGAACTTTTTCTGCTGTTTGACAAACAAAATTATGCTGTTCACACATATTTCACTGTAGAGAAATATTTTATGCATTAAAATGTAGCCACTAGTGTCTACTTTATGGAATTATTACCATTATTGAAACAGGATTTACTGTTTTTTGTTAAACTCCTCTGGAGTACAACCTTGTCACACTTTCTCCTATTCTTTCAATGTATTTTCTTCTTGTGCTCTGTTTTTATCTGTTTCTATGCATTCTGCTTGTCTACTTTTCTGTTTGCCTTCTGGTTTTACTATCTTTTAAGATCTTCTACAATCTTTAATCAATTTTATAAATTCATATATCAAACATTTCTTCTTCTTCTGACCCTTTTGCTTTTGGTTTCCTCTGTTTTACTCCTTCAAATATTTCTGGTTTACTGTTTCCACTAATGTTTTATACTTATTACGGTTTCACTATTCAATTGTTTCAACTATTCCTGGGATTGCACTAATTTCCTGTTGTTTCAATTATGCTCTTTCTTAAACTCTGTTTCACTTTTTCACTTTTTCAAATAATTCAGCTTGCACACAAACTCCTGATTCTGCTGAATTCTGCTATAATTTATATATTATATAATTTATATAATTTATACAGTATAATTCACTATTAATTCACTATTATATTATTAATATAGTATATTCACTATTCAACTGATTCAACTATTTCTATGTTTCTATGCATTTTGCTTGTCTACTTTTCTGTATATTCCTTTGATTCTACTGGTTTTACTGTCGGCAAAGGTCTTCTGCAAACTTTTATCAATTTTATCAATTCACATATCAAACTTTCTGCTTCTTCTGACCCTTTTGTTGTTCAACTATTCCTGGGATTTCCCTAATTCCTTTTGTTTCAATTATGCTCTTTTTTAAACTTTGTTTCACTTTTTGACTTTTTCAAACAATTCAGGTTGCACACAAACTCCTGCTTCGTCTGCTGAATTCTGCTATAATTTATATAATATATTATATAATTTATATAATTTATACAATATAATTCACTATTAATTCACTATTATACTAATAATATAGTATATTCACTATTCAATTGTTTCAAGTATTTCTGGGTTATATCCTAAAACATAAAGTGGCATTATTGTCAGTTGCTATGGCAGCGAGTCTGCGTAGCTTGGGGAAAACAGATCACTTTGCTGTGGATCATAGCACGAAATTAATACCTACATTTAAGTTTCACTGAGTTAACGCGGCTATAGATGACATGTAAAATATTAGTCTTTTTGCCCCACAGCGTTGTATGCATGCGCGAAATTTCCGTAGGTCCAATAGCATGCATGGTGTCTAAGTCATAAGTCAGTGCCTCACCAGCAATGAACCTCACCGTACGTCACTGATATATAGTGTGTGTGTGCCAAACTGGTGCCAAATCTTTCGAAGTGAAAATATCCAAGTGCTCCTGAATGTCTCTGACGTTCTGCTTGGCGTTCTCTGCCGTTACGTTCTCCCTTCTTCGTTTGTGGAGTTACAATATCTGGGTTCATGAGCGCCCCCAGCGATGAGGCAGAGAACTGAATACCTCACCTCGAATCTGTATGGCGTTTGCCGTCTCGAGTAACATGCCGTTTTCGATCGCTCCTCAGCACACGAAACACGTTACACACACAGTTGGTGACTATAAAAACAGTACATTAAATACTTGGAATTAATTAAGGGAAATCAGTTAAGACATTAAATGTTTTAACCATGTTATTTGCGACGCACAGACAGACGGAGCATGCTCTCATAGAATAACAACCAGTGCAGTTAGCGAGAAGTTGTGCAATCCCAGGTGCTGCATCACTGGCTTTGCTTGTTATACTTATTACTGTTTCACTATTCAATTGTTTCAACTATTCCTGGGATTGCACTAATTTTTCCTGTTGTTTCAATTATGCTCTTTCTTAAACTCTGTTTCACTTTTTGACTTTTTCAAATAATTCAGGTTGCACACAAACTCCTGCTTCTGCTGAATTCTGCTATAATTTATATATTATATAATTTATATAATTTATGCAGTATAATTCACTATTAATTCACTATTAAATACTTTGAAGGGTTTGCTACTTTGAATATAGTATATTCACTATTCAATAGTTTCAACTATTCTATTTCTTCCACTATCTTCGGCTTTCTTCTGCTTTCTTCTACTTTCTTCTACTTTCTTCTACTCCTTAAACTTTTCTCTACTTTTTCTTGCATTTCTGCAGCAGTCATTCTGCAAATATGCATTCTCACGGCTGTTTCGCTAGGAACAGCTATTTTTCTAGTTATTATTATTCTGGCTTCCGTACGTTTTTCGTGGTTTAACTACTCTCACTATCTTTCACTAATTGTACTAATTTATATATCAAAACGTTCAGCTCCTTCAGGAGAATGGTGCTATGACTTTTGGTAAACTTCACTATTGCACTTTTTGAAATAATTGCCCTTTTGTGCAAATTTTTGCCCCATTATTTCCTATGGTGGAACTCTGTAACTGATTTCAGTTACTTGAGTGTACACTCTAGTAACTGCCGTTTTGAACTTTTTCTGCTCTTTATAAACAAAATTATGCTGTTCATACATATTTCACTGTAGAGAAATATTTTATGCTTTAAAATGTAGCCACTAGTGTCTACTTTATGGAATTATTACTATCATTGTTACAGGATTTACTGTTTCTGTTAAACTCCTCTGGAGTAAAACCTTGTCACGCTTTCTCCTATTCTTTCAATGTATTTTCTTCTTGTGCTCTGTTTTTATCTGTGTCTATGCATTCTGCTTGTCTACTTTTCTGTTTCCTTCTGGTTCCACTGGTTTTACTATCTTTAAGATCTTCTACAATCTTTAATCAATTTTATAAATTCATATATCAAACATTTCTGCTTCTTCTGACCCTTTTGCTTTAGTTTTGCTCTTTTTACTCTTTCAAATATTTCTGGTTTACTGTTTCCACTAATTTTTATACTTATTACTGTTTCACTATTCAATTGTTTCAACTATTTCTGGATTGCACTTATTTCCTTTTGTTTCAATTATGCTCTTTCTTAAACTCTGTTTCACTTTTTGACTTTTTCAAATAATTCAGGTTGCACACAAACTCCTGCTTCTTCTGCTGAATTCCTCTATAATTATATATTATATAATTTATACAGTGTAATTCACTATTAATTCACTATTATTATTAATATAGTATATTAACTATCCAATTGTTTCAACTATTTCTATGTTTCTATGCACTTTGCTTGTCTACTTTTCTGGATATTCCTCTGGTTCTACTGGGTTTACTGTCTGCAAACGTCTTCTCAACTTTATCAATTTTATCAATTCATATATCAAACTTTTCTGCTTCTTCTGACCCTTATTGCTTTTGGTTTTGCTCTGTTTTACTCCTTCAAATATTTCTGGTTTTTCTGATTCCGCTAATTTAAGCTTTTTGCTGTTTCACTGTTCAATTGTTTCAACTATTTCTGGGTTTGCACTAATTTCCTCGTGTGCTAATTGTGCTCTTTCTTACGCTCTGTTTCACTTTTTGACTTTTTCAAATAATTCATGTTGCACACAAACTTCTGCTTCTTCAGCTGAATTCTGCAACACTTTTGCAAAGTTTCACTACTTGGCAAAGGATTTCTACAATGCTACTAGCTTTCTTATGCTTTTCTTACTCTTTGTTCTCAAGTTTCTTATATTTCTCAATCAATCATTCTGCAAATATGCTTATTTGGCCCTTTATGTTAAGTTTCACTTCTTCAAATATTTCTGGTTGTGTACTAATTTCAGCTTCAGCTAATTTCTGCAGTTTGCTACATTTCACTGTTCAACTGTTTCAACTATTTTCTATTTCTTCTGATATCTTATACTTCTTAAGCTTTTCTGTACTTTTTCTTGCATTTTTGCAGCAGACATTCTGCAAATATGCATTCTCACGGCTGTTTCGCTAGGAACAGCTATTTTTCTAGTCAGTGAGAATGCATTCAATGCATTCTCACTTATAGTGTTTCTGTTTTCTTTATCTTATTATTCTGACTTCCGTACGTTTTTTGTCGCTTAACTACTTTCACTATCTTTCACTAATTGTACTAATTTATATATCAAAACGTTCAGCTCCTTCAGGAGAATGGTGCTATGACTTTTGGTAACCTTCACTATTGCACTTTTTGAAATAATTGCACTTTTGTGCAAATATTTTGCCCATTGAAATGAATGGTGGAATTCGGCAGTTACTAGAGTGTGCACTCTAGTAACTGCCGTTTTTGAACTTTTTCTGCTGTTTGACAAACAAAATTATGCTGTTCACACATATTTCACTGTAGAGAAATATTTATGCATTAAATGTAGCCACTAGTGTCTACTTTATGGAATTATTACCATTATTGAAACAGGATTTACTGTTTTTGTTAAACTCCTCTGGAGTACAACCTTGTCACACTTTCTCCTATTCTTTCAATGTATTTTCTTCTTGTGCTCTGTTTTATCTGTTTCTATGCATTCTGCTTGTCTACTTTTCTGTTTGCCTTCTGGTTTACTATCTTTAAGATCTTCTACAATCTTTAATCAATTTTATAAATTCATATATCAAACATTTCTTCTTCTTCTGACCCTTTTTGCTTTTGGTTTCCTCTGTTTTACTCCTTCAAATATTTCTGGTTTACTGTTTCCACTAATGTTTTATACTTATTACGGTTTCACTATTCAATTGTTTCAACTATTCCTGGGATTGCACTAATTTCCTGTTGTTTCAATTATGCTCTTTCTTAAACTCTGTTCACTTTTTCACTTTTTCAAATAATTCAGCTTGCACACAAACTCCTGATTCTGCTGAATTCTGCTATAATTATATATTATATAATTTATATAATTTATACAGTATAATTCACTATTAATTCACTATTATATTATTAATATAGTATATTCACTATTCAACTGATTCAACTATTTCTATGTTTCTATGCATTTGCTTGTCTACTTTTCTGTATATTCCTTTGATTCTACTGGTTTTACTGTCGGCAAAGGTCTTCTGCAAACTTTTATCAATTTTATCAATTCACATATCAAACTTTTCTGCTTCTTCTGACCCTTTTGTTGTTTCAACTATTCCTGGGATTTCCCTAATTTCCTTTTGTTTCAATTATGCTCTTTTTTAAACTTTGTTTCACTTTTTGACTTTTTCAAACAATTCAGGTTGCACACAAACTCCTGCTTCGTCTGCTGAATTCTGCTATAATTTATATAATATATTATATAATTTATATAATTTATACAATATAATTCACTATTAATTCACTATTATACTAATAATATAGTATATTCACTATTCAATTGTTTCAAGTATTTCTGGGTTATATCCTAAAACATAAAGTGGCATTATGTCAGTTGCTATGGCAGCGAGTCTGCGTAGCTTGGGGAAAACAGATCACTTTGCTGTGGATCATAGCACGAAATTAATACCTACATTTAAGTTTCACTGAGTTAACGCGGCTATAGATGACATGTAAAATATTAGTCTTTTTGCCCCACAGCGTTGTATGCATGCGCGAAATTTCCGTAGGTCCAATAGCATGCATGGTGTCTAAGTCATAAGTCAGTGCCTCACCAGCAATGAACCTCACCGTACGTCACTGATATATAGTGTGTGTGTGCCAAACTGGTGCCAAATCTTTCGAAGTGAAAATATCCAAGTGCTCCTGAATGTCTCTGACGTTCTGCTTGGCGTTCTCTGCCGTTACGTTCTCCCTTCTTCGTTTGTGGAGTTACAATATCTGGGTTCATGAGCGCCCCCAGCGATGAGGCAGAGAACTGAATACCTCACCTCGAATCTGTATGGCGTTTGCCGTCTCGAGTAACATGCCGTTTTCGATCGCTCCTCAGCACACGAAACACGTTACACACACAGTTGGTGACTATAAAAACAGTACATTAAATACTTGGAATTAATTAAGGGAAATCAGTTAAGACATTAAATGTTTTTAACCATGTTATTTGCGACGCACAGACAGACGGAGCATGCTCTCATAGAATAACAACCAGTGCAGTTAGCGAGAAGTTGTGCAATCCCAGGTGCTGCATCACTGGCTTTGCTTGTTATACTTATTACTGTTTCACTATTCAATTGTTTCAACTATTCCTGGGATTGCACTAATTTTTCCTGTTGTTTCAATTATGCTCTTTCTTAAACTCTGTTTCACTTTTTGACTTTTTCAAATAATTCAGGTTGCACACAAACTCCTGCTTCTGCTGAATTCTGCTATAATTTATATATTATATAATTTATATAATTATGCAGTATAATTCACTATTAATTCACTATTAAATACTTTTGAAGGGTTTGCTACTTTGAATATAGTATATTCACTATTCAATAGTTTCAACTATTTCTATTTCTTCCACTATCTTCGGCTTTCTTCTGCTTTCTTCTACTTTCTTCTACTTTCTTCTACTCCTTAAACTTTCTCTACTTTTTCTTGCATTTCTGCAGCAGTCATTCTGCAAATATGCATTCTCACGGCTGTTTCGCTAGGAACAGCTATTCAGTGAGAATGCATTCTGCATTCTCACTTATAGTGTTTCTGTTTTTCTTTATTATTATCAGTGAGAATGCATTCCATGCATTCTCACTTATAGTGTTTCTGTTTTTCTTTATCTTTATTATTATTATTCTTACTTCCGTACGTTTTTGTCGCTTAACTACTTTCACTATCTTTCACTAATTGTACTAAATTATATATCAAAACGTTCAGCTCCTTCAGGAGAATGGTGCTATGACTTTGGTAACCTTCACTATTGCACTTTTGAAATAATTGCACTTTTGTGCAAATATTTGCCCATTGAAATGAATGGGGAAATTCGGCGAACTGCCGTTTTTGAACTTTTCTGCTGTTTGACAAACAAAATTATGCTGTTCATACATATTTCACTGTAGAGAAATATTTTATGCATTAAAATATAGCCACTAGTGTCTACTTTATTGAATTATTACCATTATTTCAACAGGATTTACTGTTTCTGTTAAACTCCTCTGGAGTACAACCTTGTCACACTTTCTCCTATTCTTTCAATGTATTTTCTTCTTGTGCTCTGTTTTATCTGTGTCTATGCTTTCTGCTGTCTACTTTCTGTTTGCCTTCTGGTTTACTGGTTTTACTATCTTTTAAGATATTCTACTATCTTTAATCAATTTTATAAATTCATATATCAAACATTTCTACTTCTTCTGAACCTTTTGCTTTTGGTTTTCCTCTGTTTTACTCCTTCAAATATTCTGGTTCACTGTTCCACTAATTTTTATACTTATTACTTTCACTATTCAATTGTTTCAACTATTCCTGGGATTGCACTAATTTCCTGTTGTTTCAATTATGCTCTTTCTTCAACTCTGTTTCACTTTTGACTTTTTCAAATAATTCAGGTTGCACACAAACTCCTGCTTCTGCTGAATTCTGCTATAATTTATATATTATATAATTTATATAATTTATGCAGTATAATTCACTATTAATTCACTATTAAATATATTAATATAGTATATTCACTATTCAATAGTTTCAACTATTTCTATTTCTTCCACTATCTTCGGCTTTCTTCTGCTTCTTCTACTTTCTTCTTCTTTCTTCTACTTCTTAAGCTTTTCTCTACTTTTTCTTGCATTTCTGCAGCAGTCATTCTGCAAATATGCATTCTCACGGCTGTTTCGCTAGGAACAGCTATTTTTCTAGTTATTATTATTATTATTATTATTCTGTCTTCCGTACGTTTTTTGTCGCTTAACTACTTTCACTATCTTTCACTAATTGTACTAAATTATATATCAAAACGTTCAGCTCCTTCAGGAGAATGGTGCTATGACTTTTGGTAACCTTCACTATTGCACTTTTTGAAATAATTGCACTTTGTGCAAATATTTGCCCATTGAATGAATGGGGAAATTCGGCGAACTGCCGTTTTTGAACTTTTCTGCTGTTTGACAAACAAAATTATGCTGTTCATACATATTCACTGTAGAGAATATTTTATGCATTAAAATATAGCCACTAGTGTCTACTTTATGGAATATTACTATAATTACTACAGGATTTACTGTTTCTGTTAAACTCCTCTGGAGTACAACCTTGCCACACTTTCTCCTATTCTTTCAATGTATTTTCTTCTTGTGCTCTGTTTTTATCTGTGTCTATGCATTCTGCTTGTCTACTTTCTGTTTGCCTTCTGGTTTTACTGGTTTTACTATCTTTTAAGATATTCTACTATCTTTAATCAATTTTATAAATTCATATATCAAACATTTCTACTTCTTCTGAACCTTTTTGCTTTTGGTTTCCTCTGTTTACTCCTTCAAATATTTCTGGTTCACTGTTTCCACTAATTTTTTATACTTATTACTTTCACTATTCAATTGTTTCAACTATTCCTGGGATTGCACTAATTCCTGTTGTTTCAATTATGCTCTTTCTTAAACTCTGTTTCACTTTTGACTTTTTCAAATAATTCAGGTTGCACACAAACTCCTGCTTCTGCTGAATTCTGCTATAATTTATATATTATATAATTATATAATTTATGCAGTATAATTCACTATTAATTCACTATTAAATATATTAATATAGTATATTCACTATTCAATAGTTCAACTATTTCTATTTCTTCCACTATCTTCGGCTTTCTTCTGCTTTCTTCTACTTTCTTCTACTTTTCTAATCTTCTACTTCTTCTACTTTCTTCTACTCCTTAAACTTTTCTCTACTTTTCTTGCATTTCTGCAGCAGTCATTCTGCAAATATGCATTCTCACGGCTGTTTCGCTAGGAACAGCTATTTTTCTAGTTATTATTATTATTATTCTGTCTTCCGTACGTTTTTCATGGTTTAACTACTCTCACTATCTTTCACTAATTGTACTAATTTATATATCAAAACGTTCAGCTCCTTCAGGAGAATGGTGCTATGACTTTTGGTAACCTTCACTATTGCACTTTTTGAAATAATTGCCCTTTTGTGCAAATTTATTGCCCCATTATTTCCTATGGTGGAACTCTGTAACTGATTTCAGTTACTAGAGTGGCCACTCTAGTAACTGCCGTTTTTGAACTTTTTCTGCTCTTTATAAACAAATTATGCTGTTCATACATATTTCACTGTAGAGAAATATTTTATGCATTAAAATGTAGCCACACGTGTCTACTTTATGGATTTATTACTATCTTTGCTACAGGTTTTACTGTTTTCTGTTAAACTCCTCTGGAGTACAACCTTGTCACACTTTCTCCTATTCTTTCAATGTATTTTCTTCTTGTGCTCTGTTTTTAACTGTGTCTATGCATTCTGCTTGTCTACTTTTCTGTTTCACTATTCAATTGTTTCAACTATTTCTGGGATTGCACTAATTTCCTGTTGTTTAATTTATACTCTTTCTTAAACTCTTTTCACTTTTTTACTTTTTCAATAATTCAGGTTGTACTCAACTCCTGCTTCTTTGCTGAATCCTGCTATTATTATATATTATATAATTTATACAGTATAATTAACTATTAATTGACTATTACATTATTAATATAGTATATTCACTATTCAATTGTTTCAACTATTTCTATGTTTCTATGCATTTTCCTTGTCTACTTTCTGTATATTCCTTTGGTTCTACTGGTTTTACTGTCGGCTAAGGTCTTCTGCAAACTTTGATCAATTTTATCAATTCATATATCAAACTTTTCTGCTTTTTCTGTCCCTTTTTGTTTTTGGTTTCCTCTGTTTTACTCCTTCAAATATTTCTGGTTTTTCTGCTTCCGCTAATTTAAGCTTTTGATGTTTCACTGTTCAATTGTTTCAACTATTTCTGGGTTTGCACTAATTTCCTCGTGTGCTAATTGTGCTCTTTCTTACGTTCTGTTTCACTTTTTGATTTTTTCAAATATTCATGTTGCACACAAACTTCTGCTTCTTCAGCTGAATTCTGCAACACTTTGCAAAGTTTCACTACTTGGAAATGATTTCTACAAAGCATGACTAGCTTTCTTATGCTTTTCTTACTCTTTGTTCTCAAATTATTATATTTCTCCATCAATCATTCTGCAAATATGCTTATTTGGCCCCTTATGTTAAGTTTTACTTCTTCAAATATTTCTGGTGGTGTACTAATTTCATCTTCAGCTAATTTCTGCAGTTTGCTACATTTCACTGTTCAACTGTTTCAACTATTTCAATTTCTTCTGCTTTCTTCTACTCTTAAGCTTTTCTGCACTTTTTCTGGCATTTCTGCAGCAGTCATTCTGCAAATATGCATTCTCACGGCTGTTTCGCTAGGAACAGCTATTTTTCTAGTTATTATTATTATTATTATTATTATTCTGGCTTCCGTACGTTTTTCGTGGTTTAACTACTCTCACTATCTTTCACTAATTGTACTAATTTATATATCAAAACGTTCAGCTCCTTCAGGAGAATGGTGCTATGACTTTTGGTAACCTTCACTATTGCACTTTTTGAAATAATTGCCCTTTTGTGCAAATCTTTTGCCCCATTATTTCCTATGGTGGAACTCTGTAACTGATTTCAGTTACTAGAGTGGCCACTCTAGTAACTGCCGTTTTTGAACTTTTTCTGCTCTTTTATAAACAAAATTATGCTGTTCATACATATTTCACTGTAGAGAAATATTTTTTGCATTAAAATGTAGCCACACGTGTCTACTTTATGGATTTATTACTATCTTTGCTACAGGTTTTACTGTTTTCTGTTAATCTCCTCTGGAGTACAACCTTGTCACACTTTCTCCTATTCTTTCAATGTATTTTCTTCTTGTGCTCTGTTTTTATCTGTGTCTATGCATTCTGCTTGTCTACTTTCTGTTTCACTATTCAATTGTTTCAACTATTTCTGGATTGCACTAATTTCCTGTTGTTTTAGTTATGCCTTTCTTAAACTCTGTTTCACTTTTTACTTTTTCAATAATTCAGGTTGCACTCAAACTCCTGCTTCTTCTGCTGAATCCTGCTATAATTTATATATTGTATAATTTCTACAGTATAATTAACTATTAATTGACTATTACATTATTAAAATAGTATATTCACTATTCAATTGTTTCAACTATTTCTATGTTTCTATGCATTTTGCTTGTCTACTTTTCTGTATATTCCTTTGGTTCTACTGGTTTTAGTGTCGGATAAGGTCTTCTGCAAACTTTGATCAATTTTATCAATTCATATATCAAACTTTTCTGCTTTTTCTGTCCCTTTTGCTTTTATTTTCCTCTGTTTTACTCCTTCAAATATTTCTGGTTTTTCTGCTTCCGCTAATTTAAGCTTTTTGATGTTTCACTGTTCAATTGTTTCAACTATTTCTGGTTTTGCACTAATTTCCTCGTGTGCTAATTGTGCTCTTTCTTACGCTCTGTTTCACTTTTTGACTTTTTCAAATAATTCATGTTGCACACAAACTTCTGCTTCTTCAGCTGAATTCTGTAACACTTTTGCTAATTTTCACTACTTGGCAAAGGATTTCTACAATGTATGATTAGTTTTCTTATGATTTTTTCCAATTTCTTACTCTTTGTTCTCAAGTTTCTTATATTTCTCCTTCAATCATTCTGGAAATATGCTTATTTGGCTCTTTATGTTAAGTTTCACTTCTTCAAATATTTCTGGTTGTGTACTAATTTCAGCTTCAGCTAATATCTGCAGTTTGCTACGTTTCACTGTTCAACTGTTTCAACTATTTCAACTGTTTCAATTTCTTCTGCTTTCTTCTACTTCTTAAGCTTTTCTCCACATTTCTTTGCATTTCTGCAGCAGTCATTCTGCAAATATGCATTCTCACGGCTGTTTCGCTAGGAACAGCTATTTTTCTAGTTATTATTATTATTCTGTCTTCCGTACGTTTTTCATGGTTTAACTACTCTCACTATCTTTCACTAATTGTACTAATTTATATATCAAACGTTCAGCTCCTTCAGGAGAATGGTGCTATGACTTTTGGTAACCTTCACTATTGCACTTTTGAAATAATTGCCCTTTTGTGCAAATCTTTTGCCCCATTATTTCCTATGGTGGAACTCTGTAACTGATTTCAGTTACTTGAGTGGCCACTCTAGTAACTGCCGTTTTTGAACTTTTCTGCTCTTTTATAAACAAATTATGCTGTTCATACATTTTTCACTGTAGAGAAATATTTTATGCATTAAAATGTAGCCACTAGTGTCTACTTTATGGAATTATTACCATCATTGCAATAGGTTTTACTGTTTTCTGTTAAACTCCTCTGGAGTACAACCTTGTGACACTTTCTCCTATTCTTTCAATGTATTTTCTTCTTGTGCTCTGTTTTTATCTGTGTCTATGCATTCTGCATGTCTACTTTTCTGTTTGCCTTCTGTTCTACTGGTTTTACTATCTTTTAAGATCTTCTACTATCTTTAATCAATTTTATAAATTCATATATCAAACATTTCTGCTTCTTCTTATCCTTTTGCTTTTAATCTGTTTTACTCCTTCAAATATTTCTGGTTTACTGTTTCCACTAATTTTTTATACTTATTACTGTTTCACTATTCAATTGTTTCAACTATTCCTGGATTGCACTTATTTCCTGTTGTTTCAATTATGCTCTTTCTTAAACTCTGTTTCACTTTTTGACTTTTTCAAATAATTCAGGTTGCACACAAACTCCTGCTTCTTCTGCTGAATTCCTCTAAAATTATATATTATATAATTTATATAATTTATACAGTATAATTCACTATTAATTCACTATTATCTTATTAATATAGTATATTCACTATTCAATTGTTTCAACTATTTCTATGTTTCTATGCATTTGCTTGTCCACTTTTCTGGATATTCCTTTGGTTCTACTGGTTTTACTGTCTGCAAAGGTCTTCTCAAACTTTTATCAATTTTATCAATTCATATATCAAACTTTTCTGCTTCTTCTGACCCTTATTGCTTTTGGTTTTGCTCTGTTTTACTCCTTCAAATATTTCTGGTTTTTCTGATTCCGCTAATTTAAGCTTTTTGATGCTTCACTGTTCAATTGTTTCAACTATTTCTGGTTTGCACTAATTTCCTCGTGTGCTAATTGTGCTCTTTCTTACGCTCTGTTTCACTTTTGACTTTTTCAAATAATTCATGTTGCACACAAACTTCTGCTTCTTCAGCTGAATTCTGCAACACTTTTGCTAAGTTTCACCAGTTGGCAAAGGATTTCTACAAAGTACAACTAGCTTTCTTATGCTTTTCTTACTCTTTGTTCTCAAGTTTCTTATATTTCTCCATCAATCATTCTGCAAATATGCTTATTTGGCCCTTTATGTTAAGTTTCACTTCTTCAAATATTTCTGGTGGTGTACTAATTTCAGCTTCAGCTAATTTCTGCAGTTTGCTACATTTCACTGTTCAACTGTTTCAACTATTTCAATTTCTTCTGCTTTCTTCTACTTCTTAAGCTTTTCTGTACTTTTTCTGGCATTTCTGCAGCAGTCATTCTGCAAATATGCATTCTCACGGCTGTTTCGCTAGGAACAGCTATTTTTCTAGTTATTATTATTCTGTCTTCCGTACGTTTTTTGTCGCTTAACTACTTTCACTATCTTTCACTAATTGTACTAATTTATATATCAAAACGTTCAGCTCCTTCAGGAGAATGGAGCTATGACTTTTGGTAAACTTCACTATTGCACTTTTTGAAATAATTGCACTTTTGTGCAAATATTTTGCCCCATTATTTCCTATGGTGGAACTCTGTAACTGATTTCAGTTACTTGAGTGTACACTCTAGTAACTGCCGTTTTTGAACTTTTTCTGCTCTTTTATGAACAAAATTATGATGTTCATACATATTTCACTGTAGAGAAATATTTTATGCATTAAAATGTAGCCACACGTGTCTACTTTATGGAATTATTACTATCTTTGCTACAGGTTTTACTGTTTTCTGTTAAACTCCTCTGGAGTACAACCTTGTCACACTTTCTCCTATTCTTTCAATGTATTTTCTTCTTGTGCTCTGTTTTTATCTTTTTCTATGCATTCTGCTTGTCTACTTTTCTGTTTTCCTTCTGGTTCGACTGGTTTTACTATATTTGAAGATCTTCTACAATCTTTAATCAATTTTATAAATTCATATATCAAACATTTCTACTTCTTCTGACCCTTTTTGCTTTAGGTTTTGCTCTGTTTATTCCTTCAAATATTTCTGGTTTACTGTTTCCACTAATTTTTTATACTTATTACTGTTTAACTATTCAATTGTTTCAACTATTTCTGGATTGCACTAATTTCCTGTTGTTTCAATTATGCTCTTTCTTAAACTCTGTTTCACTTTTTGACTTTTTCAAATAATTCAGGTTGCACACAAACTCCTGCTTCTTCTGCTGAATTCTGCTATAATTTATATATTATATATTTATACAGTATAAGTCACTATTAATTCACTATTATATTATTAATGTAGTATATTCACTATTCAATTGTTTAAACTATTTCTATGTTTCTATGCATTTTGCTTGTCTACTTTTCTGGATATTGCTTTGGTTCTACTGGTTTTACTGTCTGCAAAGGTCTTCTCAACTTTTATCAATTTTATCAATTCATATATCAAACTTTTCTGCTTGTTCTGACCCTTATTGCTTTTGGTTTTGCTCTGTTTTACTCCTTCAAATATTTCAGGTTTTTCAGATTCCGCTAATTTAAGTTTTTTTATGTTTCACTGTTCAATTGTTTCAACTATTTCTGGGTTTGCACTAATTTCCTCGTGTGCTAATTGTGCTCTTTCTTACGCTCTGTTTCACTTTTTGACTTTTTCAAATAATTCATGTTGCACACAAACTTCTGCTTCTTCAGCTGAATTCTACAACACTTTTGCTAAGTTTCACTACTTGGCAAAGGATTTCTACAATGTATGACTAGCTGTCTTATGCTTTTCTTACTCTTTGTTCTAAAGTTTCTTATATTTCTCCATCAATCATTCTACAAATATGCTTATTTGGCCCTTTATGTTAAGTTTCACTTCTTCAAATATTTCTGGTGGTGTACTAATTTCAGCTTCAGCTAATTTCTGCAGTTTGCTACATTTCACTGTTCAACTGTTTCAACTATTTTCTATTTCTTCTGATATCTTATACTTCTTAAGCTTTTCTGTACTTTTTCTGGCATTTCTGCAGCAGTCATTCTGCAAATATGCATTCTCACGGCTGTTTCGCTAGGAACAGCTATTTTTCTAGTTATTATTCTGTCTTCCGTACGTTTTTTGTCGTTTAACTACTTTCACTATCTTTCACTAATTGTACTAATTTATATATCAAAACGTTCAGCTCCTTCAGGAGAATGGAGCTATATCTTTTGGTAAACTTCACTATTGCACTTTTTGAAATAATTGCACTTTTGTGCAAATATTTTGCCCCATTATTTCCTATGGTGGAACTCTGTAACTGATTTCAGTTACTTGAGTGGCCACTCTAGTAACTGCCGTTTTTGAACTTTTTCTGCTCTTTCATAAACAAAATTATGCTGTTCATACATATTTCACTGTATAGAAATATTTTATGCATTAAAATGTAGCCACTAGTGTCTACTTTATGGAATTATTACTATGATTGTTACAGGATTTACTGTTTTCTGTCAAACTCCTCTGGAGTAAAACCTTGTCACACTTTCTCCTATTCTTTCAATGTATTTTCATCTTGTGCTCTGTTTTTATCTTTTTCTATGCATTCTGCTTGTCTACTTTTCTGTTTTCCTTCTGGTTCGACTGGTTTTACTATATTTGAAGATCTTCTACAATCTTTAATCAATTTTATAAATTCATATATCAAACATTTCTACTTCTTCTGACCCTGTTTGCTTTAGGTTTTGCTTTGTTTTACTCCTTCAAATATTTCTGGTTTACTGGTTCCACTAATTTTTTATACTTATTACTGTTTCACTATTCAATTGTTTCAACTATTCTGGGATTGCACTAATTTCCTGTTGTTTCAATTATGCTCTTTCTTAAACTCTGTTTCACTTTTTGACTTTTTCAAATAATTCAGGTTGCACACAAACTCCTGCTTCTTCTGCTGAATTCTGCTATAATTTACATATTATATAATTTATATAATTTATACAGTATAATTCACTATTAATTCACTATTAAATATATTAATATAGTATATTCACTATTCAATTGTTTCAACTATTTCTATGTTTCTATGCATTTTGCTTTTCTACTTTTCTGGCTATTCCTTTGGTTCTACTGGTTTTACTGTCTGCAAAGGTCTTCTCAAACTTTTATCAATTTTATCAATTCATATATCAAACTTTTCTGCTTCTTCTGACCCTTATTGCTTTTGGTTTTGCTCTGTTTTACTCCTTCAAATATTTCTGGTTTTTCTGATTCCGCTAATTTAAGCTTTTTGCTGTTTCACTGTTCAATTGTTTCAACTATTTCTGGGTTTGCACTAATTTCCTCGTGTGCTAATTGTGCTCTTACGCTCTGTTTCACTTTTTGATTTTTTCAAATAATTCATGTTGCACACAAACTTCTGCTTCTTCAGCTGAATTCTGCAATACTTTTGCAAAGTTTCACTACTGGGCAAAGGATTTCTACAAAGTATGTCTAGCCTTCTTATGCCTTTCTTACTCTTTGTTCTCAAGTTTCTTATATTTCTCCATCAATCATTCTGCAAATATGCTCATTTGGCCCTTTATGTTAAGTTTCACTCTTCAAATATTTCTGGTGGTGTACTAATTTCAGCTTCAGCTAATTTCTGCAGTTTGCTACGTTTCACTGTTCAACTGTTTCAACTATTTCAATTTCTTCTGCTTTCTTCTACTTCTTAAGCTTTTCTGTACTTTTTCTGGCATTTCTGCAGCAGTCATTCTGCAAATATGCATTCTCACGGCTGTTTCGCTAGGAACAGCTATTTTTCTAGTTAGGGGCATGCCATAGCAATGCATAAGGAGAGCAGTACTGACTTGCGAAGCAAGTCAGTACTGCCTCCATGCATTGCATGGCAGGCACCTATTGCTCTACACCTAATAGAATGTCTCTTTATTCTTATTAGGGGCATGCCATAGCAATGCATAAGGAGAGCAGTACTGACTTGCGAAGCAAGTCAGTACTGCCTCCATGCATTGCATGGCAGGCACCTATTGTTCTACACCCAATAGAATGTCTCTTTATTATTTATTATTCTTCCATCACCGTTAATGCGGCTCGTACCGCTGCGTGCCCACCCACAAAAGTGGTATCAAATCGTGCGGCTCGATGCCGAGAAGGGAGCTATTACTTTTATAGGGGATCGGAGTTACGACGGCGACGTAAAAAGCGAAAAACGAGCGAAATTTCCAACTGCCGAAACGTTAGAGTGTAACTGAAACCAACTGCCGCTTTTTAGAGTGAGAAAGAGGGTGGAATTTTGACCCAAAAATAATTTTGAAATCGTTCTCATGGCCGTAAAACTTATGCTATTGGTATGAAAGTTGGTCAGGAGATAGCACCGCATGTCTGCTCCGGTAAAATGTTTTCGAAATTTCTCTAGGGCTTACGGTTTTCTGTCCAGGTGCTTCAGAGCAAAGTGACGGGACATGACCAACTGACGCTCCCCCTCAGTGTTTAATATAGGTTTTTGAAAAATTACTGAGCTCTGCACACACCATTTTTCTCTCATCAGTGCAATTATTGTGAATAACCTACAGATATGAATCACAGGACTATCGGAGACGACAAGTAGCCCTCTCATACGCTTCAAACGGTTTTTGGATCGGCATAACGGTTCCCGAACGGGAAGGGGTCGTTCAGACTGCTTTTTTCATTAAAAGTGACTGGGTGTTCTCAAAGTTGCATGAAGTGTCTCTCACACACACACAGCAGTTGGCAGAGGCTTGATCGCTATGGCAACTGCTGGTTTGGCCTACAAGGTCTCTGTAGTTCTAAACATGGTGGAACACCTTAATACAGAGGGCAGAGCAGAAGGTCAGAACTACAACATGGCGGATCATTCAGTTATTACAGAGGAGGGCTGAGCTGGAATGTAGAGCTACTTGCTGTTTTGGGCATTATATTGGTGGATTAACCAAACCACTGTTACACATTGGATTAGTGTGTCTATTTAAAATGAAGCTTACTGAAAATTTCAAAATAAAAGTCCTGACATTTTTTACATCAGGTTATTGGTCTTTTGGGCTTTATGGGACTGGTTTAAACAAACCAGAGTTGCACATTGAATTAGCATGGTCATTAAAATGAAGCTTACTGAAAGTTTCAAATTAAAAGTCTGCCTATTCCTCTAGTGTTAGTGCACCGCCGAAGGCGGTGCAATAATATTAGCCTTTTTTATGTTATTTATTTCTCAGGATAGTGAACTGCCTTGCGCAGCAAGGCAGTTCATTAACATTAGCACAAACATTAGCATTTGAGCCCCCTTGACTACATGCTTCACACGGTTTTCGGATCACTCTAAAAGATCCTGAATAGGATGGAGATGTTTGGACTGCTTTGTTCAGATAAACTAACTGCTTCAAACCGTTAGAATCTGTTTATCCCTTTGTGTCTCACTCACACGATAGTTGAGCTGCTCTTTAGAACTACAATGACTGAAGGTCAGAACTACAACATGGCGGAACTCCCAAATGTCACATAGGGATGAGCTGGCTCTTAGATCTGCTTGCTGTATGGGACTTTATATAGCTGGATTAACCAAACCACAGTTACACATTGGATTAGTGTGTAATCCACTGTAAATAAAAAAGCTATTGTAAAGCTATTGTAAATAAAGCTTACTGAAAGTTTCAAAATAAAAGCCTTGACATTTTTCACATCAGGTATTTCCTCTTTTGTGCTTTATGTGACTGGTTTAAACAAACTACAGTAACACAATGAATTGGTGTGGTAGTTAAAAAGACGCTAACTGAAAGTTTCAAAATAAAAGTCTGCATATTCCTCTCGTGTTAGTGCACCGCCATAGGCGGTGCAATAATATAAGCTTTTTTTATGTTATATATTTCTCAGGATTGTGAACTGCCTTGCTGCGCAAGGCAGTTCATTAACATTAGCACAAACATTAGCATTTCACTTCCTTTGACTAGTGTACTAGCACTTTTACCTAAAGTTAGCTATTAGCTAATTTTTTCATTTATTAGACATGTTTAGTATACTGAATGGAGTAGTAAAATTAAAACAACATGGTCCTGTTGCTCCACATGCTACTGCCAGCATTTAGGCTAACATTAGCATATTGGCTAATTTTAGCTTATGCATTAATTTTAACATAATGAATGGTACAAGTACAGCTTAGTCAACATGCTTCTTCCTCTCCACAGGTTATTGACTACGTTGCAGCTTTCTTTAGCATTAACGCAAATTTTTAGCATCGTAACGCTGGCTCAAAGCCGACGTGCACACTTTGGCATGCCCCTTTAAAATTTCTGCAGGAATTTTCTAGTTATTTATTATTCTTCCGTCACCGTTAATGCGGCTCGTACCGCTGCGTGCCCACCCACAAAAGTGGTATCATATCGTGCGGCTCGATGCCGAGATGGGTGCTATTACTTTTATAGGGGATCGGAGTTACGACGGCGACGTAAAAAGCGAAAAACGAGCGAAATTTCCAACTGCCGAACCGCAGAGTGTAACTGACACCAACTGCCGCTTTTTTAGAGTGAGAAACAGGGTGGAATTTTGACCCCAAAATAATTTTGAAATCGCTCTCATGGCCGCAAAACATGTGCTATTGGTATGAAAGTTGGTCAGGAAATAGCACCGCATGTCTGCTCCGGTAAAATGTTTTCAAAATTTCTCTAGGGCTTACGGTTTTCTGTCCAGGTGCTTCAGAGCAAAGTGACGGGACATGACCAACTGACGCTCCCCTCAGTGTTTAATATAGGTTTTGAAACTTACTGAGCTCACCACACACCATTTTTCTCTCATCAGTGCAATTCCTGTGAATGACCTACAGATATGAATCACAGGACTATCAGAGACGACAAGTAGCCCTCTCATACGCTTCAACGGTGTTTGGATCGGCATAACGGTTCCCGAACGGGAAGGGGTCGTTCAGACTGCTTTTTTCATTAAAAGTGACTGGGTGTTCTCAAAGTTGCATGAAGTGTCTCTCACACACACACAGCAGTTGGCAGAGGCTTGATCGCTATGGCAACTGCTGGTTTGGCCTACAAGGTCTCTGTAGTTCTAAACATGGTGGAACACCTTAATACAGAGGGCAGAGCAGAAGGTCAGAACTACAACATGGCGGATCATTCAGTTATTACAGAGGAGGGCTGAGCTGGAATGTAGAGCTACTTGCTGTTTTGGCCATTATATTGGTGGATTAACCAAACCACTGTTACACATTGGATTTGTGTGTCTATTTAAAATGAAGCTTACTGAAAATTTCAAAATAAAAGCCCTGACATTTTTTACATCAGGTTATTGGTCTTTTGGGCTTCATGGGACTGGTTTAAACAAACCAGAGTTGCACATTGAATTAGCGTGGTCATTAAAATGAAGCTTACTGAAAGTTTCAAATTAAAAGTCTGCCTATTCCTCTAGTGTTAGTGCACCGCCGAAGCGGTGCAATAATATTAGCCTTTTTTATGTTATTTATTTCTCAGGATAGTGAACTGCATTCAACATTAACATTAGCACAAACATTAGCATTTGAGCCCCTTGACTATATGCTTCAAACAGTTTTGGATCACTCTAAAAGATCCTGAATAGGATGGAGATGTTTGGACTGCTTTGTTCAGATAAACTAACTGCTTCAAACCGTTAGAATCTGTTTATCCCTTTGTGTCTCACTCACACGATAGTTGAGCTGCTCTTTAGAACTACAATGACTGAAGGTCAGAACTACAACATGGCGTAACTCTCAAATAGCACATAGTGATGAGCTGGCATTTAGATCTACTTGCTGTATGGGCATTATATAGCTGGATTAACCAAACCACAGTTACACATTGGATTAGTGTGTAATCCACTGTAAATAAAAAAGCTATTGTAAAGCTATTGTAAATAAAGCTTACTGAAAGTTTCAAAATAAAGCCTTGACATTTTCACATCAGGTCATTACTCTTTTGGCCTTTATGTGACTGGTTTAAACAAACTACAGTAACACAATGATTGTTGTGGTAGTTAAAAGACGCTAGCTGAAAGTTTCAAATAAAAGTCTGCATATTCCTCTCGTGTTAGTGCACCGCCGTAGGCGGTGCAATAATATAAGCTTTTTTTATGTTATTTATTTCTCAGGATAGTGAACTGCCTTGCGCAGCAAGGCCGTTCATTAACATTAGCACAAACATTAGCATTTCACTTCCTTTGACTAGTGTACTAGCACTTTTACCTAAAGTTAGCTATTAGCTTATTTTTTCATTTATTAGACATGTTTAGTATACTGAATGGAGTAGTAAATTAAAACAACATGGTCCTGTTGCTCACATGCTACTGCCAGCATTTCAAATAAAAGCCCTGACATTTTTTACATCAGGTTATTGCTCCTTTGGGCTTTATGGGACTGGTTTAAACAAACCACAGTTGCACATTGAATTAGCATAGTCATTAAAATGAAGCTAACTGAAAGTTTCAAAATAAAAGTGTGCATGTTCCTCTCGTGTTAGTGCACCGCCATAGGCGGTGCAATAATATTAGTGTTTTTATGTTATTTATTTCTCAGGATAGTGAACTGCCTAACCCGTATCACCCATTAGTACAAAAGTTAGCATTTCACTGTCTTTGACTAGTGCACTAGCACTTTTACCTAAAGTTAGCTTTTAGTTAATTTCTCATTATTTAGACATGTTTAGTATACTGAATGGAGTAGTAAAATTAAAACAACATGGTCCTGTTGCTCCACATGCTACTGCCAGCATTTAAGCTAACATTAGCATATTGGCTAATTTTAGCTCATGCATCAATTTTAACATAATGAATGGTACAAGTACAGCTTGGTCAACATGGTTCTGCCTCTCCACAGGTTATTGACTACGTTGCAGCTTTCTTTAGCATTAACGCAAATTTTAGCATCATAACGCTGGCTCAAAGCCGACGGGCACGCTTTGTCATGCCCCTTTAAATTTCTGCAGGAATTTTCTAGTTGTTGTTGTCATGATGCCACAGAGCATTCACATTGCTGTGTGAAATAGCCTTTTTTTACATGTGGAGCTTCTTTTCTGTCTCGTAAAGGACTCGTGTTTGAAATCACCACTCTCATCATGGCAACTTACAACAACATTGGTGACATGTGGGGCCGCCGTGCTAGGGATGACATGTTTGGATGGGAAGTCGGCAACCAAGAACCTATCTCAGATGTATTACGCAACATGTCGCAGAGAAGATACCGGGATTGTGTGGAGAGTAGGTACGTGTGAAGAAATTACACATACCTCTGTGTGTGTGTGTGTATGTGCGTGCATGTGTGTGTTGGGAAGTGTGTGAGACTGACAATGAACGTGATGTGTGTTCTATTCATAGACCATATCACAGTCCTGCTTACAAGGTTTCACGACATCTTTTGTACCCTGCCAACAATGCATCTGGCAAGTACAAGACAGCGTTTGCATATACAAGTAACCACGGCATCCCCTCGCCCACGTATGCTCAAGATTGTTACAATGCGGGGAGTAACATCACCTTCAAACATGAAAATGTCATATACCGCGGTGATAGGGTTTCGTCTTATTCCTGTCAACCACCGCCACAACCCGACCACTACAGATGACTGTTACTGCAATACAGAAGAGGTGAACCACATGTACAAAGAAGTCATCGACAAAACGACTATTATCGGAGCAAGCGTAGTTTGCGCCGGCAAAATACCTATACGCAACGGGACCCTTATTATAAACAATCACCCAAAGAGACAAGAGCGATGACAAAAAGTGCTACAAGATTGTCGTCATACGAAACTGTGTCAGATATGCATATTCAAACCTCTAAAACAACACTCAAACGAAGGCATCAAGACGGCTATGAAGAAGCGAAGAGACGTAAATGGATGAATGACAGACACGTTGCTTTGTTGTCGTCATGCTCATCCTCTTCGTCTTCATTTTCATCGTACTCTTCGGGTCATCATCATTGTCGTCGTTTAACAATGACGATGAAGGTACCAATCATGCATGGTCTAACAAAGGAAGATATGACGATGATAACAAATGCAGATCCAACTCAAGATCTGATGCTCATATGTCCAAGGATTCATCATCATTGGACAAGGAAAAGGAAAAAAGAGGCAATGGAATAACGAGAGAACAATATGTAGAGATAAGAGAAGACAAAGCAAAGGAAAACTTTCATTTGGAAAATAAATACAACATCCGAAGAGATTATGACACGCGCATCTCAAAAAACACCTATGCCCAAACCTTTTACAAGAATCTCACTTTGAAGCATCGCAGAGTAGATGAGAAACCGAGAGGTAGAGGCGAGTCGCCTACTAGGGCAGGTGATCTTACAAACACCAAAATTTCCAGCAAAAACTGATGCACCGTCATCAGGCGTGTCAAACATAATAGCACCCCTACCACAACCAGAATACGTTGAGAATGCCGATAAGATGAAAAACAGAGTAAAAAACAAAAAGCCAGCCCACAGGAGTATTCTTCGCAATGTTCGACCTCAAACTGAGACAACGACGCAGGAACACAGCAGAAAACACGACAAACAATCTGACAAAATGACACCGAAAGAGTGGGTAAAACAAGGAGGGCGATTCGCCGTCCATAAAGAGAAAAGGGCCAACAAGATGAAGGTGCCAAAGGTCGCCTACATGGCAAAAGAGTGTGTGTTTCTCGCACATCATCGTGACACAAATCGTATGTGTCGTGACGACGTTTCTCATTTATGCAGATGCGAACGTGTAGAGGCAACACCGAAGGTCACCACCTACGTCGTTGACTGTAATGCGAGCACCAGCAGCTGGGAGCTGCATACTTCCCCTGCAGTGTTCGTACCATGAGTGTCTCCTTTTCAGGGAGTCGTCGTCATTGTGAGAGGAATTGTTTGTGATGACGTTTCTCATTTATGACTCAGCAGATCATGCACTGTCCCCGCTGTCTGTGATTTTCTTGACGAAAACCAGGCTAGTGTTGATGAGTACACCTCCTACTTTACGTCATCCTTGTGTGCTGAGCGGTAAGTCGACAGTCGAGTAACTGACTTCTATATGTATGTCAGGGTAACTTCACTTTTTCGTACCCTAAAATCTGTTTTCTTTACACACCTTTTTCTCCCCTCCCATTCTTTGGGTTTTGCAGAAACGTCGAAAACGAGATGTCCCTTGATATTGCTTACATAAACCAGATACAACAGACAAACAGTTGTAGCTCAAACGGCTTTATGCAGAAAGATCAATGTCTACCAGGCCAATTCACTTTAGACTACACCAATGGCATAGAGACGATAAGCTTTCAAAACATGGACAATTTATGGAAGACGATGTTTACAAACCCTTGGTCAGATCCTAACCACTGTCTGTCAAATGGGATTAAACCGAGGGGTAGAGAAGAGTCGCCTACTATGGCGGGTGATCTTACAAACCACGCGGATTCCAGCAAAAACTCTGATACACCGTCATCGGGCATATCAAACATGATGGCACGCCCACCACAACACGCATACCTTCAGAATACCGATAAGATGAAAAACGGGGTAAAAAACAAAAAGAGGGCCCACGGGAGTATTCTGCGCAACGTAGGACCTGGAACAACAACGCAGGAACACAATGGAAAGCACGCCTGACAATCTGACGAGATGACAGCGAAAGAGCGGATGAACCAAGGAGGGCGATATGCCTCCTATCAAAAAAACACGGCCGAAAAGATGATAGTGTCAAAGGTCGCTGCCTCGCTCAAAGAGTGAGTGTTTCTCGCACATCATCGACACAAATTGTCTGTGTTGAGACGACGTTTCCCATTTATACATTCGCAGATGTGAACTTGTAGAGGCAACACCAAAGGTCACCACCTACATCGTCAACTGTAATGCGAGCACCAGCAGCAGAGAGTTGCACACTTCCCCTGCAGGGTTAGTACCGTGAGTGTCTCCTTTTCAGGGTGTCGTCGTCAATGTGACATGAATTGTTTGTGTTGTGACGGCGTTTCACATTAATAACCCAGCAAATCATGCACAGTCCCTGCTGTGTGTGATTTTCTTGACAAAAACCGGGCTAATGCTGACGAGTCGACCTCCTACTTTACGTCATCCTCATATGCTGAGCGGTAAGTCAAAGGTCGAGTAACTTTGACTACTACCCTGTATGACAGGGTAACTTCATATTCCGAACCCTAACGTTTATGTTTTCTTTACACACCTTTTTCTCACCCACCCATTCTTTGCGTTTTGCAGAAATATAGAAAACGAAATGTGCCTTGATATTGCTTACATAAACCAGACACAACAGACAGACAGTTTTAGCTCAAACGGCATCACACGGAAAGATCAATGTCTACCAGGCCAATTCACTTTAGACTACACCAATGGCATAGAGATGATAAGCTTTCAAAACATGGACAATTTATGGAAGACGATGTTTACAAACCCTTGGTCAGATCCTAACCACTGTCTGCAGACCAGGATGAAACCGAGAGGTAGAGAAGAGTCGCCTACTATGGCGGGTGATCTTACAAACCACGCGGTTTCCGGCAAAAACTCGGATACACCGTCATCGGGCGTATCAAACATGATGGCACCCCCACCACAACCCGCATACCTTCAGAATACCGATAAGATGAAAAACGGGGTAAAAAACAAAAAGAGGGCCCACGGGAGTATTCTGCGCAACGTAGGACCTCGAACTGAGACAACAACGCAGGAACACAGCGGAAAACACCCCCGACAGTCTGACGAGATGACACCGAAAGAGCAGGTAAACCAAGGAGGGCGATTCGCCTTCCATCAAGAGAAAACAGCCAACAAGACGAAGGTGCCAATGGTCGCTGCCATGCCAAAAGAGTGAGTGTGTTTCTAGCACATCATCGTGACACAAATTGTCTTTGTCGTCACGAGGCTTCTCATTTATGCAGATGCGAATGTGTAAAGGCAACACCGAAGGTCACCACCAATGTTGTTGACTGTAATGCGAGCACCAGCAGCTGGGAGCTGCACACTTCCCCTGCAGCGTTCGAACCGTGAGTGTGTCTCCTTTTCAGGGAGTCGTCGTCGTTGTGACTGGAATCGTCTGTGTTGTGACGACATTTCTCATTTATCACCCAGCAGATCATGCACCATCCCCGCTGTGTGTGATTTTCTCGACAAAAACCTGGCTAGTGCAAATGAGTCTACTTCCTACTTTACGTCATTCTCGTGTGCAGAGCGGTAAGTCGACAGTCGAGTAACTTTGACATCTATATGTATGTCAGGGTAATTTCACTTTTTCGTACCCAAAAATCTATGTTTTCTTTACACACCTTTTCTCCCCCTCCCATTCTTTGCGTTTTGCAGAAACGTCAAAAACGAGACATGCCTTGATATTGCTTACATAAACCAGATACAACAGACAGACAGTTGTAGCTCAAACGGCTTTTCGCAGAAAGATCAATGTCTACCAGGCCAATTCACTTTAGACTACACCAATGGCATAGAGACGATAAGTTTTCAAAACATGGACAATTTATGGAAGACTTTGTTAACGAAGCCTTGGTCAGATCCTAACCACTGTCTGCCGACCAGGATGAAACCGAGGGGTAGAGAAGAGTCGCCTATGGCGGGTGATCTTACAAACCACGCAGTTTCCGGCAAAAATTCGGATACACCGTCATCGGGCGTATCAAACATGATGGCACGCCCACCACAACCCACATACCTTCAGAATACCAATGAGATGAAAAACGGGATAAAAAACAAAAAGAGGTCCCCCGGGAGTATTCTGCGCAATGTAGGACCTCAAAAAACAATGCAGGAACACAGTGGAAAGCACGCCCGACAATCTGACGAGATGACACCGAAAGAGTGGGTAAACCAAGGAGGGCGATACGCCTTCCATCAAGAGAACACGGCCGAAAAGACGATAGCGCCAAAGGTTGCCGCCACACCCAAAGAGTGAGTGTGATTCTCGCACATCATCGTGACACAAAATCGTCTGTGTCGTGACGACGTTTCTTGATAGGGATTTTTTGGTATTATCATTTTGTAATGTTAGTCAGGTTAAAGTGTTCTCTTCTTTAAACTGTATGTGTGAACTGACCTAGAAGTCACAGCTGCCTGTTATCTTCATGTGAAACAGTTTGACCGAGATTTGAACCGGGCTCAGATCATGGGACAGATGTTAAATTGTTTTACGACCTTTGCTGTGTTTAGGTAAAATGTTTTACGACCTCAGCTGTTTCCTCCGCTGTCTTATCTTGCCTATCCTCCCTCTTTGAAGTTTGATAATAAAAGACAAGCTGTATCCAAAGATTGGCAGAACGCTCTGTGAACAGCTCTGAGAAGCAGTTGACAGAGTCTTCTCCTTTTGCTGCAGAAGCTTTGTCATAAAATTCATATACGTTGTCTGTGGTTCTTTTATGTAGGTTCTAGGAAAATACCTATAATTTCTCATTTATACATTCGCAGATGCGAACGTGTAGAGGCAACACCTACATCGTCGACTGTAATGTGAGCACCAGCAGCTGGGAGCTGCACACTTCCCCTGCAGGGTTAGTACCATGAGTGTCTCCTTTTCAGGGTGTCGTCAGCAATGTGACAAGAATTGTTTGTGTTGCGACGACGTTTCTCATTTATGACCCAGCAGATCATGCACCGTCCCCGCTGTGTGTGATTTTCTTGACGAAAACCGGATTATTGCTGACGAGTCGACCTCCTACTTTACGTCATCCTCATGTGCTGAGCGGTAAGTCAAAGGTCGAGTAACTGTGACTTCTATATGAGGGTAAGGGTAATTTCACTTTTCCGAACCCTAACGTTTATGTTTTCTTTACACACCTTTTTCTCACCCACCCATTCTTTTTGTTTTTCAGAAACGTCAAAAACGAGACATGCCTTGATATTTCTTACATAAACCAGATACAACAGACAGACAGTTGTAGCTCAAATGGCTTTACGCAGAAAGATCAATGTCTACCAGGCCAATTCACTTTAGACTACACCAATGGCATAGAGATGATAAGCTTTCAAAACATGGACAATTTATGGAAGACTATGTTTACGAACCCTTGGTCAGATCCCAACCACTGTCTGCCGACCGGGATGAAACCGAGAGGTAGAGGTGAGTCGCCTACTATGGCGGGTGATCTTACAAACCACGCAGTTTCCGACAAAAACTCTGATACACCGTCATCGGGCATATCAAACATGATGGCACCCCCACCACAACCCGCATACCTTCAGAATACCGATAAGATGAAAAACGGGGTAAAAAACAAAAAGAGGGCCCACGGGAGTATTCTGCGCAACGTAGGACCTCAAACTGAGACCCCAACGCAGGAACACAGTGGAAAATACCCCCGACAGTCTGACGAAATGACACCGAAAGACAGGGTAAACCAAGGAGGGCAATTCGCCTTCCATCCAGAGAAAACGGCCGAGATGAAGGTGCCAAAGGTCGCTGCCACGCCAAAAGAGTGAGTGTGTTTCTAGCACATCATCGTGACACAAATTGTCTTTGTCGTGACGATGCTTCTCATTTATGCAGATGCGAATGTGTAAAGGCAACACCGAAGGTCACCACCTACATCGTCGACAGTTATGCAAGCACCAGCAGCTGGGAGCCGCACACATGCCTTGCAGGGTTCAAACTGTGAGTGTCTCCTTTTCAGGGTGTCGTCGTCAATGTGACAGGAATTGTTTGTGTTGTGACAACGTTTCTCATTTATGAGCCAGCAGATCATGCATCGTCCCGCTGTGTGTGATTTTCTTGACGAAAACCAGGTTATTGCTGACGAGTCAACCTCCTACTTTACGTCATTCTCGTGTGCAGAGCGGTAAGTCGACAGTCGAGTAACTTTGACTTTTACCTTGTATGTCAGGGTAACTTCATTTTCCATAAACATAACGTTTATGTTTTCTTTACACACCTTTTTCTCCCCCTCCCATTCCTTGCGTTTTGCAGAAACGTCGAAAACGAGACATGCCTTGATATTGCTGACATACACCAGATACAACAGACAGACAGTTGTAGCTCAAACGGCATCACACGGAAAGATTGATGTCAACCAGACTAATTCTCTTTAGACTACACCAATGGCATAGACACGATAAGCTTTCAAAACATGGACAATTTATGGAAGACTATGTTTACGAACCCTTGGTCAGATCCCAACCACTGTCTGCCGACCGGGATGAAACCGAGAGGTAGAGGTGAGTCGCCTACTATGGCGGGTGATCTTATAAACCACGCGGTTTCCGGCAAAAACTCTGATACACCGTCATTGGGTGTATCAAACATGATGGCAGCCCCTCCACAACCCGCATACCTTCAGAATACCGATAAGATGGAAAACGGGGTAAAAAACAAAAAGAGGGCCCCCGGGAGTATTCTGCGCAATGTAGGACCTCGAACTGAGACAACAACGCAGGAACACAGCGGAAAACACCCCCAACAGTCTGACGAAATGACACCGAAAGAGCGGGTAAACCAAGGAGGGCGATTCGCCTCCCATCAAGAGAATACGGCCAACGAGTCGAAGGTGCCAATGGTCGCTGCCACGCCAAAAGAGTGAGTGTGTTTCTAGCACATCATCCTGACACAAATTGTCTTTGTCGTGACGATGCTCCTAATTTAAGCAGATGCAAATGTGTAAAGGCATCACCGAAGGTCACCACCAACGTTGTTGAATGTAATGCGAGCACCAGTAGCTGGGAGTTTCACACTTCCCCTGCAGCGTTCGAACCGTGAGTGTGTCTCCTTTTCAGGGAGTTGTCATCGTTGTTACAGGAATCGTCTGTTTTGTGACGAAGTTTCTCATTTATGACCCAGCAGATCATGCACCATTCCCGCTGTGTGTGATTTTCTCGACGATAACCGGGCTAGCGCAAATGAGTATACTTCCTACTTTACGTCATCCTCGTGTGCTGAGCGGTAAGTTGATGGTTTAGTTACTGTGACATCTATATGTATGTCAGGGTAATTTCACTTTTTCGTACCCAAAAATCTATGTTTTCTTTACACACCTTTTCTCCCCCTCCCATTCTTTGCGTTTTGCAGAAACGTCAAAAACGAAATATGCCTTGATATTGCTTACATAAACCAAATAGAACAGACAGTGTAACTCAAACGGCTTTATGCAGAAAGATCAATGTCTACCAGGTCATTTCACTTTAGACTACACCAATGGCATAGAGACGATAAGTTTTCAAAACATGGACAATTTATGGAAGACGATGTTTACAAACCCTTGGTCAGATCCTAACCACAGTCTGTCGACCGGGATTAAACCGAGGGGTAGAGAAGTGTGGCCTTCTATGTCGGGTGATCTTACAAACCATGCAGTTTCCAGCAAAAATTCGGCGTATCAAACATGATGGCACGCCCACCACAACACGCATACCTTCAGAATACCGATAAGATGAAAAACGGGGTAAAAAACAAAAAGAGGGCCCCCGGGAGTATTCTGCGCAATGTAGGACCTCGAACAACAACGCAGGAACACAGTGGAAAGCACGCCCGACAATCTGACGAGATGACACCAAAAGAGCGGGTAAACCAAGGAGGGCGATACGCCTTCCATCAAGAGAACACGGCCGAAAAGACGATGGCGTCAAAGGTTGCCGCCTCGCCCAAAGAGTGAGTGTTTCTCGCACATCATCGTGACACAAATCGTCTGTGTCGTGACGACGTTTCTCATTTATGCATTTGCAGATGCGAACGTGTAGAGGCAACACCAAAGGTCACCACCTACGTCGTCGACTGTAATGCGAGCACCAGCAGCTGGGAGCTGCACACATCCCTTGCAGGGTTCAAACCGTGAGTGTCTCCTTTTCAGGGTGTCGTCGTCAATGTGACAGGAATTGTTTGTGTTGTGACGACGTTTCTCATTTATGACCCAGCAGATCATGCACCGTCCCCGCTGTGTGTGATTTTCTTGACGAAAACCAGGCTAATGCTGACGAGTCGACCTCCTACTTTACGTCATCCTCATGTGCTGAGCGGTAAGTCAACAGTCGAGTAACTTTGACTACTACCCTGTATGAGGGTCAGGGTAACTTCATTTTCCGAACCCTAACGTTTATGTTTTCTTTACACACCTTTTTCTCACCCACCCATTCTTTTTGTTTTGCAGAAACGTCAAAAAAGAGACATGCCTTGATATTGCTTACATAAACCAGATACAACAGACAGACAGTTGTAGCTCAAATGGCTTTACGCAGAAAGATCAATGTCTACCAGGCCAATTCACTTTAGACTACACCAATGGCATAGAGATGATAAGCTTTCAAAACATGGAAACTTTATTGATGTCTATGTTTACGAACCCTTTGCCAAATCCTAACCACTGTCTGTCGACCGGGATGAAACCAAGAGGTAGAGGTGAGTTGCCTACTATGCCGGGTGATCATACAAACCACGCAGTTTCTGACAAAAACTCGGATACACCGTCATTGGGCGTATCAAACATGATGGAACCCTCACCACAACCCGTCTCAAAATGATTCTCATATAGATCATCTACTGTACAATTAAAATCACCTCCTAAAATTAAACAGTCTGTTGACACACATTTTAATAGTGTATCTGCTAACCTTTCTAAAAACACACAACGTTCACTTGGAGTTGCAGGAGCACATGTATTGCTCAAGAAAATAAAGGGAACACTTAAACAACACAATATAACTTCAAGTAAATCAAACTTCTGTGAAATCAAACTGTCCACTTAGAAAGCAACACTGATTGACCTGACGAGGGTCCCCGTTGTCAATCTGTGTTGCTTCCTAAGTGGACAGTTTGATTTCACAGAAGTTTGATTTACTTGGAGTTATATTGTGTTGTTTAAGTGTTCCCTTTATTTTTTTGAGCAGTTTATATTCAGTAAAATAAACATTATCTTTTCATACTGAACAGTAACTTTTAACAATCTTCCAGTTACATCTTCAGTTTCAATAGAAACTGGAAGAAAGTTTCTTGAGAAAATAGCTACTCCAGCACTTAGTGAAGTTTTATGACTCAGAACAAGATTTCCATCCCATTCTTTCTTGAAATCAACCTCATTTTCAACATCACTATGAATTTCTTGAGCAAAATCTGTCAATGCATTTAGATTTTAAAAGTTCAAAATACACTGCCCTTTTTTCACATCCCTTGCACCCTTAAGGTTTAAAGATGAGATTTTAAATCTACTCATCACACAAAAAAGATCCAAAGAAAGAAAGAAAAAAAAAACTTTCATGAAACTCACACAATTTGAGCTCTAACTTTTTGCATCAGTTTTTGAAGTCTATAAACTTCAGTGTCCCTTAACCCATCAGATGGCCATTAGTACTCTGGCCATCAGGAATCGAGGAATCAGATTCTCTATTGCTATCAGAATCAGATAAAGCATCTGAAACACTTTATTTCGACTGTTTTTGGTCTCCTGTTGAAACTCCCTCTCCAGGCTTAGTTTCTTGAGCTCCTTCCCCAGCATCAGCCACCGGTTCTCCTTCCCCAGCGGCAGCCGCAGAAGTTCCCTCCCCAGCTGCACCCACTGTCACTCCATTCATAGTGTCTGCTGATGTCCCTGGCTCTAGATTTTTATTAACCTGAACAGTCTCTTTTTGAACCTTTTTCAGGGCAATTACGAACCAAATGTCCCTCCTGGTTACACCCAAAACACTTCATTGTTTCAGTTGTTGCAAAAATAGTGTAATCAAAGCCGTCAACTTTACATTTCATCACTATGCTCAATGTCATTTTTTAGAATCATAAACACTTGTCTTCTAAATGAAACAATATGTTTCAGTTTTGCTGATTTGCATCCCAACGGGAGCATTTTCATTGCCGACATGATCTGGCCGTGATGTGACAATTCCTTCAACAACACTTCATCACTGATGAAAGGTGGCAAATTAGACAGGATGATCTTTTTAGCAGAGTTCATTAAAGGGAAAACAGTAGTTTGCGTATTTCTCAAAACAATTCCCCTCTCAACTACACTGTTCACCTTATCGATCGAGTCCAAACATAACCACTGCATTATTCATCCTTGATGCTGCCTTCTCACTTTCACACCCAACAAGTTCCCCAACAGCTAAACCACACTCCTCAACTGAAAAACCCACGCCAACTGGTATTACAATACCATGCCGACATGAAAGGCTCCTAAAGCTTGCAGCACCGTAACTTTTCCAGGCCATTGCACCGAGCTAAATGCTTGGTGCGGCCGAAAAAAAAACAAAAAAAACCACTGTGAAACACCAGTGAAAACAGATTGTGTCAAAGTGCTAAACAAGTGAATCACCACTGTAGAAGGTGAAGATCAAACCTTTAGAAAACCTCACACTCATTCTCCTCCCACTCCACACATGCAGCAGACACTCACACATGTGCACTAGAGAGAGAGAGATTATTTGTGTGCTTTGGAGTTTCTGTGCTGATAAATCTTTTTGCGAAGCGATAAAAGCTGGTAGCTCTTGAATTGTTACAAGATAAAGCTGTATTTCCTCCCTCAGCCTACTGGCTGCAATGTTGACACCTTGAGATGCCATGAGACCTAAATCCTGAACATCATGGCATGGAGTCATCCCAGTTTTCCATGTCTGGCATATAACCATTCATTTTACCTTTTAAACTGGTTCTATTGATTCTGTGTCCAGACAGGGATAATCAGTAGCCCAGCATCATGACCTGTTTGTTCTGAAGATCCTGCAGCTTCCACTTCTCTTCCTAACATGGCGCCTCCTTATCCTGACTCTCATACTGATTGGAGGAACCACAGAGCTCTGTTAAGTTAAAAGCACATCTTCTGAAGTTGGGATGTTTTTCCTCCAAAAGGTTGCAGAGAAATCACCTCAAAACAGATGTTGGACTGGATTTTATTTCACTGTCATTTGTGAATGTTGGCTTCTCATTTTCAACATTGTGTCATGATTAATGGTGGTTGAGCGGTGAGGTAGGACACAGGCAGGCCAGGATGAAGATGAAGATAACGATTTTAATGAATAACCCACAGGATGGAACACAGGAAGCAAGAACGATACAAGACGTACACACGATGAGGATCCGTCAAGAGACAAAGACAACAGGTGGGACTAAATACACTGGGAGGGTAATCAAAGAAACGAGACCCAGCTGGGATCAATCAACAGGGAAGACAGAGACTCAGAGAACAGACTAATAAACAGAAAAATTCTCAAAATAAATACACAGAAAACAGATCACAGCACAGTGGAGCTATAAAGGTTGAAAAATTGTATCAAGTCTCATCAACATCTATATTTACAATAAATAAGAGGCAAAAAAAGTTTGACAAAGGAAAAGCCTCTCAGACTCTGAGCTCAAAGCGAGATACCAAAGAGCACTAAATCTTATATATTTTTTAATATTAGACAATTTAATTTCACATAATTATTGCGGTTGAATTCATTTTTGTTGTTAATACTTACCAAAATAACTAGCAGAGCAGGAGTTTAAAATGAACTAATCAACCACCGCTGTGTTCATGAGAGGCTTATCAATGAATAAATAAAAAAATGAATATCAAGCCTAAAAACCTGACATCTTAATGGTCTGAATGTTATGTTTTTAAGTAATCTCTGCTCGGCTTGTGGAGGGCAGGAGGTTGCCATGGCAATGGGTGGGCTTAAATGACACAGAGATGGAGAGTAAAAAGGTGCGAGTCGTTTTGAGTTGATCACCTGTTCAGGTTATTTTACCTTTGTTTACCTTTGCTGTATCATGTTACAGCTGCTGTAATTTCTGAACAGTCAATAAATGACAAACTAAGACTCATTATCTCGTTTGTCTGTGAGTCACTCACAACAAATATCAGACAGGGTAAAAACGCCAACACCTTGTTGAAACAATAATGACAGATTATTATTGTTGTTGGGTCATTAATGTGAACAAGTTTTGTTGATTTTCTTTTCTGTTGTTAAAGTTATGAACATTTTGATGAACCAATCAGAGGAGGATGTGCTGTTCTCAGCCTCCTGGCGGCGTTCAGTTTGTCACCTAATGCCGAGATCGACTCAAAACCTTCCGCGATTGACGTATTGCAGTCATGCTCTAGCAAAGCACGAACAGTTCAGAAACAATATAAAATGGGAATAAAGCTAGTTAGGAACTGACTATGTTGTGTTTTAGATTGATCTTGAAAAACTAATCACTCATGGCTGCAACAAAGGTACACAGCAGACAGCTGCTCCCCTCTCTTGCAGGTACTGCATACAGACAGCTGCTCCCCTCTCTTGCAGGTACTGCATACCCCGCTAAATCTTTTAGGGGTATGCAGTACCTGACTGTATACGCCTACTTTCACCCCCTGGCTGCATCTAATTAACAGAGCTTAATGCTAAACGCTAACCTTTAGCCAGTGGGCCCCCAAAGTTCGTCCTCGAGGCCCGGCATCCTGCATGTTTTAGTTTTCTCCCTAGTGGTAGTAACAACCTCCTCAGCAAGTCAATGTTCTCCTTAGGCCTCTAATGAGCCATCATTTGATCCAGGTGTGCTAAAAACAGGTGTTCTATCAATCTGGCATACCTCGTCAATCCAGCATACCTTGTGGCAATGCGCATGCGCACATCGATGTTATGTCACATACTGCTTACTCAGCAGATTTCTTATAAATCCGTCATACCTGTAGAAGTTTCATTTTGTGTGTTTTATTTCTCAGAGGTTTATGGTAAATATTCTTTAATTCTGTTTGACTACAAATTTGGTCTCCCGTGGGATATTTTGTCCCAATATCTGATCTATCTTTTTAATATTTTAATAACTCTTTAGAAAACTGCACAGAATATGTCCTAAAAAGAGGTGTTGTTCTGTTTGTTGCCTAACAGCTTTGGTTCAACATTATTCATGTACTATTTTAGGACATATTCTGTGCAGTTTTCTAAAGAATTATTAAAATATTAAAAATGTAGATTAGATATTGGGACAAAATATCCCACGGGAGACAAATTTGGTCTCCCGTGGGAGACAAATTACTACAAACAGCATTTGTAGTAATCTGACATGCTAAACGGGACAGTCTTGTTTACAGTAACAATATTGGAAACAGCAAGTTATTTATGTTAATATGTTTGATTGACATAGCAGCTTATTTAAAAAATATTTGCCGTAAACTTCTGAGAAATAAAACACACAAAATGAAACTTCTACAGGTATGACGGATTTATAAGAAATTTGCTGAGTAAGCAGTCAGTGACGTAACATCGGTGTGCGCATGTGCATTCTGCCTTTAGCTCTCCACAATACGAATCGACCGCAGTACTCCACAAACAAATGCAAATGCAGCTCTGAGGCCTAAATAAAACACCAACAATGCTACTTACATCCAATGGACGTAAACAGCTGAAAGAAATGAAGTCTGCCTTGAGAGCCGCACCACTCAGTGCTCAGATAACAAAATATGAACAAGCAGCCACCAAGTGACGGAAATAAAACACTACATATAAAACACCTTGGCAAAGAAAAACCAAACTAGAGGGCTGAAAACAAATAACCAACAGTCTTTTGTACAGGTTCATAGTTGGGCCTCCAGCCTTAAATGACAGAACTACAGGTAACAAGGAGGTTGGAAAGAGAATTATAAAATTACACAACTATATTAATCCAGTTTCAATTTTAAGATAAATTTGAGGAGTTTTGCTACTTGAATATGTAACATTATGTTCAGCTGCTGAAGGAAGTCTGATTCCTTTTTGTGCTTCCCCCCCAGCAGGACTCTTTGAAGAGACAAAGCACCAACATATAAACTGAAACATAAATATTTACCTCATAATTAGCAGATTCCTACCTATCAAAAATAACTGCAGTAACAATGTGTGTCCTTACAGAGCTTTGTTGGAGGCTTTAACCACTGGCAGCAGCCTCAGAAGAGCCTCCTCTGAAGCAGAGTATTTCTTCAGGTCAAACACATCCAGATCTTTTCCTGATGACACTAAGATGAAGACCAGAGCTGACCACTGAGCAGGAGACAGTTTATCTGTGGAGAGACGTTTCCATCTCAGAGACTGTTGGATCTCCTCCACTAGAGAACGATCATTCAGTTCATTAAGACAGTGGAACAGATTGATGCTTTTCTCTGCAGACACATTCTCACTGATCTTCTCCTTGATGTACTCAACTGTTTCCTGATTGGTCTGTGAGCTACTTCCTGTCTGTGTCAGCAGACCTTGTAGGAGTCTCTGATTGGTCTGCAGTGAAAGTCCCAGGAGGAAACGGAGGAACAAGTCCAGGTGTCCATTTGGACTCTGTAAGGCCTGGTCAACAGCTCTCTGATGGAGAGACTTTGGTTCATGTTTATTAGATGATGAAGATTTCTTAGATGTTTGTGTTTCTTCCATCAGGTTGACCCCATAGTTGATGAAGGTCAGATGAACATGAAGAGCAGCCAGAAACTCCTGAACACTCAGATGGACGAAGCAGAACACCTTGTCCTGGTACAGCCCGCTCTCCTCTCTAAAGATCTGTGTGAACACTCCTGAGTACACTGAGGCTGCTCTGATATTGATGCCACACCCCTTCAGGTCTGATTCATAGAAGAGCAGGTTTCCTATCTGCAGCTGATCAAAAGCCAGTTTTCCCAGAGACTGGATCATCTTCTTGCTCTCTGGACTCCAGTGTGGATCTGTTTCAGCTCCTCCATCATACTTAACCTTCTTCACTTTGGTCTGAACCACCAGGAATTGGATGTACATCTCAGTCAGGGTGCTGGGAAGCTGTCCTCTCTCTCTGGTCCCCAACACATCCTCCAGAACTGTAGCAGTGATCCAGCAGAAGACTGGGATGTGGCACATGATGTGGAGGCTTTGTGACGTCGTCATGTGGGAGATGATCCTGCTGGCCTGCTGCTTATCTCTGAATCTCTTCCTGAAGTACTCCTCCTTCTGGGGGTCATTGAACCCTCTGACCTCTGTCACCATGCCAACACACTGAGGAGGGATCTGATTGGCTGCTGCAGGTCGTGTGGTTATCCAGAGGAGAGCAGAGGGAAGCAGTTTCCTCCTGATGAGATTTGTCAGCAGAACATCCACTGAGCTGGACTCTGTAGCATCAGTCAGGATCTCCTTGTTGTGGAAGTCCAGTGGAAGTTTACTGTCATCCAAGCCATCAAAGATGAACAGAACTTGGACGTGTTCAAAGCTGCAGATTTCTGTGGTTTCAGTAAAGAAGTGATGAACAAGTTCCACCAAGCTGAACTTTTTCTCTTTCAGCACATTCAGCTCTCTGAAGATGAATGGAAATATGAAGTGGATGTTCTGGTGGGCTTTGTCTTCAGCCCAGTCCAGAGTGAACTTCTGTGTTAAGACTGTTTTTCCAATGCCAGCCACTCCCTTTGTCATCACTGTTCTGATTGGTTGATCTCTTCCAGATGGGAATTTAAAGATGTCTTCTTGTCTGATTGTTGTTTCTGGTCTGTGTGGTTTCCTGGATGCTGTTTCAATCTGTCTGACCTCGTGTTCATCATTGACCTCTCCAGTCCCTCCCTCTGTGATGTAGAGGTCTGTGTAGATCTAGTTCAGAAGGGTTGGACTTCCTGCTTTAGCAATCCCCTCAAACACAGACTGGAACTTCTTCTTCAGACCAGATTTAAGTCGATGTTGACAAACTGCAGCAAAATATTCTAAATTAACACACAAAGTAAAGTAAGATGAAACAAAAAATACCTTCTGGAGATGATTTAAATGAACGTGATTCCATCTCTTCAGACATCAGTAAATGTGTAATTCATGCATCAGTTTAAATCTTTGTAGAAATCCTCTTACTGCTCTGCAGACGGTCAGCTAGCTCCTCCTGGTTCATCCTCCTCAGAAAGTTCAATGTGATCTTCATCACTGCCTCTCTGCTGCTCCTCTTCTTCTCTTCATCATCACCTTTCAACACCTCATCATCCTCTTTCTGACTCTCTGAGCATTCTGGGTAATCTGGACTCAGAACCTTCTGGATCTTCTTCAGCTCGTTCTTCACAAAAGTAACAATGTTTTCCTCCAGCAGCTGGAACAGAATAATAGATGAAGGAAACAGACTGAAATCATGGAGCCAAACACCAGATGGATGTTGGACAGACTGGCAGTCCTCTGGTCTACAAAGTGCAGCATGGAGACGACTGTGAACAGAACCATCGAAAAATAGTTGTTGTCCATGTGCAGACCATAAATATGGAGTCCAGCTGTGTTTGGAGCTGCTGGACAGATAGACCAGTGGGAACCTCTGATCTCTGCTGGTCCGCTCTGTGGAGGAACCAGGAACAGTCAGGATGTCAGGAAATATTCATCCAGCAATATTTACTAATAAAATAACTAATTGTCACATTAAAAGCAGAAAATAGAGCATCACATGAACACAATACAAAGACGTTAGAAAGAAAAGATGAACTATGTAACAGTCGTAATTGTGTAGTATCTCTTTAAGACATTCTAGTATATCAGATGACGTCATGTATGCGTTGCTGTTTCTTTTTAGAGAACGTCTGAGAAACCTGCTACAGTTGGATACTGTAACAGTCGTTACAAATTGTTACAATACCTGGACTGAGACATATTGGTGACGTTACGGGTTGCTTTGAACTCTGCTGATTTCATGTGTGAATGTATAGCAGCCGTTCAACCGGGCTTGTAAGGTTGGTGAAAAGCGTTTTATTAAAGGACAACACTGTGGAATTCTCAGTACCAGTGTAGTTGTGAGTTTCTAACCATCCAGTCGTGTCTACCGCCTCCTCTTCTCCCTTAACCTGTTTAACCTGACGGACCCACCGGTGGGTCCAGCTGCCACGTGACCTCGGCTCCCTCTGTAAACAAAGGCTCCACATGCCTTTAACATTTTTTCATTTTTATTATCCGCTAAAAGAGGCTTTAATCTTTCAAAAACTATTCCGCATAAAGGTTTTCCCCAAAATGTTAAGATTTTAGAGCTATTTAAAAACAGCTGATGAGATTTAAAAGTCCTCGGGCGATGACGCAACTGCCCGGAAAACACCCGATCAGCTGATCATCATGGCCATTTTGTTGCTTCATGAGACAGTGGAAAGACTCTCAGAGCATTGCACAACATGTCGGCTATGCAAAATCATGACGTATTTTCCAGAACCCGATCTAAATGTATGCGTAATTCGTGCACTCTCCGTGCGCTCTCCGTGCGTAAGCAGGTGTGGTATATGGGAGTCCGAGCACATGGAGTTATCTCGGTTCCGTGAGTTCAGTTTTGATTTATTTATGATAAATCGATCATAGCAGCAGAAACTGGACGATTTAGAGGCTTTTGAAGGCTTTTGAACAACGGTTTTTCGATTTGCTACGAGTGGAGCTAAATCTTGGAAAATTACCTCAATGGCGCGGAGGAAAATGTCCGATGTGGAGGCGCTGGAAGAACTATTTCGGAGCGATGTTGAGCTGGAAGACTCTTCTGATAGCTGGTGGGATTCGGACGAGGAGGAAGAGGAAGAGCCGGACACAGCTGACAGACTTGATCTCGGTGATGTGTAAGTTTTCCCCTGGAATTTCACACAATATATTTGATGTTTTGGTTCTATTTATTTATTTCTGTGATTATATGTTTGTAATAACGGCAGGAAGTAATACCATGTGGTTATTTGTTTATTTATGTTTTACTAAAATATGTTTTATTTTACTAGTAAGGATTTCATGTTTACTTTGGTTCTTCAAATACTTTATTTTTATTTATAGTCAAGTGGAAGCTGAACCATCAAGCTCAGGTGGAGCTGAACCTCCCCCACCTCTCATGATTCTTCATCTTCTTTGAGGTAAGATGTCCATTATGCCAAAAAAATTGTTACAAAATAAGAAATGTGTTGTTACAGTGTAACATTGGTGTCTTTGCTTTATTTTATAAGACTGTGTGATGCAGCTTCATTATCAGTATTTCATTTTTTGTCAAATTTAGTCTTCAATATATTTCATTCTGTTTCCACAGTGGAGATCTTGCAGGAGAGGCTGATGAAGACTATGTTCCACCAGTTCCTTTGAGGTCTTCAGGGCGTGGAAGAGCTCCAGCCCCATAAAGAACAACAACCAAACACAAAAAGGCAAGGAAACAACAGAAAGTCAGCTCCTCAGCGCACCAACAACAAGGCGAGGATTGTTGGTACACTAGAGAGGAACTTGATACGGAGCCCGGATGTCCATTATTTACTCCAAAGAAAGACCCAGGACCTCAGATTGACTCTACAAAAAGTTGGTCACCCCTGAGCTTGTTCAAGCTTTCTTTAGTGCCTACACCATTCGGGAAATAGTCAAAAACACAAATGAAAATGCACAGCGTTTACTTGCAGCTGGAAAAAAATTCAAATGGTCACCTTTGATAGTGGACGATTTTTACAAATTTTTAGCCATAATTATATTCAGCGGACTGGTACAAGTACCTTCAAAGTCAGACTACTGGCGAACAAAATGGCCATATAATTTTCCATTTCCACGTAGCTGCATGACCCGTGACAGATTTGAGTCCATCCTTTGGTCCCTTCACCTGTCCAACATCAATAAAGATGAAGAAAATGAGCAAAAAAGGGAACATATCAGTATGATCGGCTATTCAAACTGAAACCACTTTATGACGACATCAGAGTTGCCTGCAAGTCTCATTTTCAACCAATGCGAGAAATATGCATTGATGAACGGATGGTGGCCAGTAAAGCACAAATTGTCTTCAAGCAATTTATGAGAGACAAGCCTACCAGGTTTGGGTATAAGCTATTTGTTTTGGCTGATTCCAGGACTGGCTACACTTGGAATTTTTTCATTTACCAGGGGAAGTCTGCCGTTGTTCGGGAAGAAGGCCTCAGCACCACATCAGTAATGGACCTCATGGAGTTTGGACTTTTAGGAAAGGGCTACCATTTATATCTGGACAATTTCTACAGTAGTCCTTACCTATTTCAAAAACTGGCTTCAAACAGCACAGCTGCATGTGGCACCATCCGGCAAAATCGTGTGGGATTTCCCAAAACAATAGTAAACAACCTTCCAAGAACTGCACAGAGGGGAGAGATGCGGTGGATCAGAAAAGACGGACTCCTATTCGTCAAGTGGAAGGACACCAAGGAGGTGACGGTCTGCAGCACCTTCCACAAAGCTTTCAGTGGAGCAACTGTAAAGAGGAGAGTCAAAGAGGCAGGGCACTACGTAGTGAAAGATGTTCCCGTCCCTGACTCTGTGAAAGACTATAATAAATTCATGGGAGGAGTTGATCTGTCTGATGCCCTGATTCAATACTACTCAGTGAGAAGCAAGACAATGAAATGGTATAAGACTTTTTTTATCATTTTATTGACATTTCTGTTGTGAATAGTTTTATTATTTTCAAAATGCTTGCAGAGAAAAGAGGAAAATGCCATTTCCCAACGGCAATTCAGAGAGAAACTCATGGAGGAGCTCATACTGGAGTCTAAAGGAGAAACAGCTTGTCCTCAACCAAGCACATCATTTTCAGCTCAACCCAGTGCATTCAAATGCCCTGGGTCAGTTCCCAGATACTTTGGGGGAACAGCAGAGGAAAAGCAAAGGATTTGTGTGTGGTGCAAGCAGAATGGCAATAAGAGAAAAACACCACTATACTGTCCCAAATGCAACGTTGCCCTGTGTCTTCAGCCAGACAGGAATTGCTTTGAGGACTACCACAAAAACTTGTAGTTTGTGGTCTTTTTTTATTTTTGAACTTGTTTTTGGTTTTTTGTTTTTGTTTTGGTGGTGGTGGATTTTCAAAATTGTTTATTTGCTCTTTTAAATTATTCAAAAAGTATTTTTGACTGTTTTATCTTGTTTCAATAAAAGTTTTCTATTTGGAGTCAAAGAAAGAGCTTTCAGGTCATCATTATTATACATATTACACTGTGCACAATGGTACATTTTGCATATAAATGGGGTAAATGTCATGACCAATGGTTATATTATATGTAGAAAGTGTCATTAGATGGTAATAAGCTATTTAATTTTAACAAACCCCCAGTATTGATGTAAAAAACACATTTGGCACAGTTTGGTGACATTTTTGGATAAATGTGCCAAAATGGCCTCTCCGCCTAAGAAATTTCTCACTAATACCATTCTAAAATAAATATGATTCATCTGATTGAGTCCAAATTTGGTATACTTTTACACATTTAGATTAAAAATTTGTACTACTTTTTTGTGCTATAAATAATATTTTGGTAGTGTTTTCAATGTTTATTTCAAAGAAAATTTTAGCGAGGTTAAAAAAAATGCAAAATATTTTGTATTTTTTCCCTAATATTTCAGGCAGGGTCAAAGCTACAATGGTGCTGACACCAGAAAACCATTCTATGACATCTTACCTTTACAGAGGTACCAAAGTTTCTTATTAAATCTAATAGCTGTGAGGCTATAAGTGATTTACTTTTGTGTGTTTTTGTCAGGCGGAAATTTATTTATACCCCCTTAGGGGATAAGAGGTTAACGTCATTCAGCTTCATGCTGAAACTGCATGGAGGCTGTTTGTTACAACTTAATATAGTTTTCTTCATAAACTGGTTTTAATTGAGCTCAGTTTGACAGAGAGACTTTGATATTGTGAGGTTGTTGTTGTAAATTGTTCATCAATGATTTTATCTTCTTATGTTTGCAGTTTAAGGAAATGAAGCTGAAAGAGGAAGCCAGAGAAATCAAGTGTTAGGAAACTGAAGACTTTCTGTCTCAGAAGAAACTCTGACTCCACCAGATCACCAACCCACTCTGAGGATTAACCTTCACATCGTCTTAATAAATTGTAAATTTTAAACTAGAAAATTCCTGCAGAAATTTTAAAGGGGCATGCCAAAGTGTGCCCGTCGGCTTTGACGCAGCGTTATGATGTTAAAAATTAGCATTAATGCTAAAGAAAGCTGCAACGTAGTCAATTAACTGTGGAGAGGAAGAAGCATGTTGACTAAGCTGTAGTTGTACCATTCATTATGTTAAAATTGATGCATGAGCTAAAATTAGCCAATATGCTAATGTTAGCTTAAATGCTGGCAGTAGCATGTGGAGCAACAGGACCATGTTGTTTTAATTTTACTACTCCATTCAGTACACTAAACATGTCTAATTAATGAGAAAATTAGCTAAAAGCTAACTTTAGGTAAAAATGCTAGTGCACTAGTCAAAGACATTGAAATGATAACTTTTGTACTAATGCTAATGAACTGCCTTGCTACGCAAGGCAGTTCACTATCCTGAGAAATAAATAACATAAAAAAAGCTAATATTATTGCACCGCCTACGGCGGTGCACTAACACGAGAGGAATATGCAGGCTTTTATTTTGAAACTTTCAGTTAGCTTCAATTTAATGACTATGCTAATTCAATGTGCAACTGTGGTTTGTTTAAACCAGTCATGTAAGGCCCAAAAGAACAATTGCTTGATGTAAAAATGGCCAAAGCTTTTATTTTGAAATTTTCAGTAAGCGTCATGATCAATGGCTACACTAATCCAGTCTGTAACAGTAATTTGGTAACACCAGTTTTTAAATCACCAGTAGAGCAATTGCAGTATGTAAAATGATCAAGGCTTTTATTTTGAAAAATTTATTAAGCTTCATTGTAAATGGCCACACTAATCCAATGTTTAACAGTGGTTGTGTTAAACCACTTAATTAATAGCCCTCTGCTTTAACTGAATGTTTGCCATAGTGTTTGTATTCTGACCCAGGAGCTGTTGCCATGTTCGGTTGCTATGGTAAATAGGCCACAGGGTGCCAGCTGTAAGAGAGACACACAGGGGGAGACAATTCTATCTGTTTGAGCCAGCCAGTTTCACTAAAACAAGCACACTGAACGACTCCTTCCCGTTCAGGATCCGTAATGGCGATGCAAAAACCGTTTGAAGCGTATGAGAGGGCTATTTGTCGTCTCCGATAGTACCGTGATTCATATCTGTAGGTCATTCACAGGAATTGCACTGATGAGAGAAATATGGTGTGTGCAGAGCTCAGTAATTTTTAAATTAAATCTTTTTTTTTTAAAAAAGATTTAATTTAATTTTTTTTGTGATCAATTGTAATTTTCCCTAAATACAAAGTTATTATTTCAAAAATGCATCAGTAGTATTGTTCTTTAGGGGTTATATGATGTAACAATATTTTTTTTACCTGCAGGAGTTGTCTACAGCAGAAGGAGGAACAGGGTCTTAGCTTAAAATGCTCATTTTAAGAAAGACTGAGGTAAATATACTAACCAGAGACCAAAGCAAAAATGGGTAAAATGCTTATTTTAAGAAAGACTGATGTAAATGTACTAACCTGACAGGAAAAAGTTACTAAAAATTGCTAGAATGCTTATTTTAAATAAGACTGATGTAAACACAAAGTCAGATTTGATGAAAAAAGCAGTCTGAACGACCCCTTCCCCTACAAGATCCGTAAGGCCGATGCAAAAACTGTTTGAAGCGTATGAGAGGGCTTTTTGTCTTCCCTGATATTTATTTCTCAGGATATTTATTGATATTTATTTCAGTAAACTGCCTTGCTGCGCAAGGCAGTTCACTATCCTGAGAAATAAATAACAAAAACTTTAATATTATTGCACCGCCTACGGCGGTGCACTAAAATGGTGGGTCAAATGCTAATGTTTGTGCTAATGTTAATGAGCAAAAAAAGGTAAAAAAAGCTGAGTATTATTGCACCGCCTACGGCGGTGCACTAACGTGAGGAATATGCAGACTTTTATTTTGAAACTTTCAGTAAACTTCATTTTAACTACCACACCAAATCATAGTGTTACAGTAGTTTGTTTAAACCAGTCACATAAAGGCCAAAAGAGTAATGACCTGATGTGAAAAATGTCAAGGCTTTAGTTAGGAGTTAGTTAGGCTGCAAAGAAATATACAGGCTTTTATTATAAAATTTTCAGTAAGCTTAATTTTAAATGGCCACACTAATCCAATGTGTAACAGTGGTTGGGTTAAAGCAGTGATATAATGCCAAGAAAACTCTGCCCTGCCTGTAGATATAACATTCTGTTCACCCTCGTAACTCAAAAACCTATATAAAACACTGGGGATGAAGCGTCAGTTGGTCATGTCCCATAACTTTGCTCTGAAGCACCTGGACAGAAAACCGTAAGCCCTAGAGAAATTTTGAAAACATTTTACCGGAGCAGACATGCGGTGCTATTTCCTGACCAACTTTCATACCAATAGCACAAGTTTTGCGGCCATGAGAGCGATTTCAAAATTATTTTTGGGTCAAAATTCCACCCTGTTCCTCACTCTAAAAAGCGGCAGTTGGTTTCAGTTACACTCTAGGGTTTCGGCAGTTGGAAATTTTGCTCGTTTTTCGCTTTTTACGTCGCCGTCGTAACTCCGATCCCCTATAAAAGTAATAGCTCCCATCTCGGCATCGAGCCGCACGATTTGATACCACTTTTGTGGGTGGGCACGCAGCGGTACGAGCCGCATTAACGGTGACGGAAGAATAATAAATAACTAGAAAATTCCTGCAGAAATTTTAAAGGGGCATGCCAAAGTGTGCCCGTCGGCTTTGACGCAGCGTTTTGATGCTAAAAATTAGCATTAATGCTAAAGAAAGCTGTAACATAGTCAATAACCTGTGGAGAGGCAGAAGCCTCATAATGAATGGTACTAAGCTGTACTTGTACCATTCATTTTGTTAAAATTAATGCATAAGCTAAAATATGCTAATGTTAGCCTAAATGCTGGCAGTAACATGTGAAATCAACAGGACCATGTTGTTTTCATTTTACATGCTCCAGTCAGTATACTAAACATATCTAATTAATGAGATAATTAGCTATTAGCTAACTTTAGGTAAAAGTGCTAGTGCACTAGTCAAAAACTGTGAAATGCTAATGTTAATGAACTGTTCACTATGCTGAGAATAAATAACATAAAAAAGTGTAATATTATTATTAACCTGAGGGGAATATGCACTTTTATTTTGAAACTTTCAGTTAGCCTCTTTTTAAGTACCACACCAATTCAATGTGTAACAGTAGTTTGTTTAAACCAGTCACATAAAGCACAAAAGAGGAAATACCTGATGTGAAAAATGTCAAGGCTTTTATTTTGATATTTTCAGTAGGCTTCATTATTGTTACACATTGGATTAATGGCCACATTAATCCAGCGTGTAACAGTCCAGCTATATAAAGCTGATGTTGTGGTGATGGAGAGGTTAGGATCTCAGCAAGCAGCAGTGGAAACCTTCCAAATCTCATCTCGCACAAGTGAAAAGCTGTAATGAGAAGCAAAATAAATGGCCATTAAAAAAGAGGTGTAAAAATACATTTTTTAAATAATTTTTAAAAACTTTTTAGAAGTTCTGAGGCTTGTAAGCAGGACCGAGATATTTTTCACAACTGTTGCAAACATCTATATATTTTACAACTTGGCTCAAAATATAATGAAAAAGCAGAGATTAAACAAATAAATATAAAGGGTTTTAAATATGTTAATTTAAAAAATAAATTTTAACCAAATGAACCAAGTCTTTTACTGTATGAATAAATGAGGACTATGAGGATTAAGCTGTTAATATGCTGCTCCGGTCAGACAACTTCAAATATGTAAGCTATGCTCCACCATTAGCAACCATGTTTACTTCCGCAAACACTGAGCTCTTCTTCTTTTTATGGCGGTTGGCGGAACACCGAGAACGCGGACGCTATTGCGCCCTCTACTGCACATGCGGGACACTTTCAGGTCGTTTGCCCGTTCACTCTGCAGAACACATACAGGTCGCATTTACTGGTAGTGTGAACGGCCCGGGCAAAAACAAAATAAAAATCGGAATTACCAAAAAAGTCAGAATTGGATCACTTCAGGCTGCAGGGTGAACGCACCCAAAAACACCTGAAAGGCTTCAACTGCGAACCACCATCTTCGCGAAACGTCGCTACATAAGCTTCAACTATAAACCAGACGCCCTTAACACTCAAATCGATCGGTGTGGACTCGCAGTAGTATGAAGTCATTGGGATCTGCCCACTGCTGTGCTTCTAACTAAAGCAAAATAAAAACCGCACCCTCCCAGGTGGAAAAATATCTCACATAATGCCGGTATATGACTATATATCACATATAAAGATACGAAAGAAATTACATGATAATTAAAAACACCACAGCAATTTATTCTTTAGCGTCTTGTGGGCGTACAAACATTTAGCTTCCCGTAATAATCCAGAAAAATCCTGTTCCATCAAGCTAGCAAGTACGTAATCAGAGCCACAACGAAATATTGCACAGCAATTAAACTTTTAAAATCGACCAACTGTCTCAAACAACACATTAAATCTAACAACTGTAAGGATTTACAATAATATTCTAATCAAATTAAAAATTAAAATACTATATTTTATGGAGAAAACACAAACACGTCTTACCTTGACCGTAGCAGACTCGGAAGCAGAGAGTGCCAGAAAGTTCCAGAAGCTTCAGCGGCTTGGGAATTCATGTCAGCCAATCAGAGATTGGCATTTTCCAGCGTGTATGACGTGTCCTACAGCTGACCAGTCAGCTCAGCAAAACAACAATAAAAAAAATGCAACAAAATAGCTTTTTTGAGACTGTCAACACAGCTGGCTGGCAGATTTAGCACCTTACGTCACAGGCATAGATACAAGATGTTACGTGTCAGCCAATCGGAGATTGACATTTTCCAGCGAGTATGACATACTCTTCTGCTGACCGGTCAGCTTTGCTAAACAACAAATGTTAAAAAGGCAACAACAATAGTTAAAATGCTTATTTTTAAAAGAGACTGAGCAAGGCAGTCTACAAACCTGAGACAAAAAAAAATAGGTAAACTGCTTACTTTAACCCTTTAATGCATGAATTATGATTATGCATTAATGAATTATGATCATTTGTGTCAGGATTTTTTTCAATTTTTTTTTATTTTCTTGACGCATAAAAACTGGTACGAAAATATTTTTTTGTTAAAAAAAAGATTTAATTTAATTTTTTTTTGTGATCAATTGTAATTTTCTCCAAATACAAAGTTATTATTTCAAAAATGCATCAGTAGTATTGTTCTTTAGGGGTTATATGATGTAACAATATTTTTTTTACCTGCAGGAGTTGTCTACAGTAGAAGGAGGAACAGGGTCTTAGCTTAAAATGCTCATTTTAAGAAAGACTGAGGTAAATATACTAACCAGATACCAAAGCAAAAATGGGTAAAGTGCTTATTTTAAGAAAGACTGATGTAAATGTACTAACCTGACAGGAAAAAGTTACTAAAAATTGCTAGAATGCTTATTTTAAATAAGACTGATGTAAACACAAAGTCAGATTTGATGAAAAAAGCAGTCTGAACGACCCCTTCCCCTACAAGATCCGTAAGGCCGATAAAAAAACTGTTTGAAGCGTATGAGAGGGCTTTTTGTCTTCCCTGATATTTATTTCTCAGGATATTTATTGATATTTATTTCAGTAAACTGCCTTGCTGCGCAAGGCAGTTTACTATCCTGAGAAATAAATAACAAAAAACTTTAATATTATTGCACCGCCTATGGCGGTGCACTAAAATGGCGGGTCAAATGCTAATGTTTGTGCTAATGTTAATGAACTGCCTTGCTGCGCAAGGCAGTTCACTATCCTGAGCGAAAAAAAAGGTAAAAAAAGCTGAATATTATTGCACCGCCTACGGCGGTGCACTAATGTGAGAGGAATATGCAGACTTTTATTTTGAAACTTTCAGTAAACTTCATTTTAACTACCACACCAAATCATAGTGTTACAGTAGTTTGTTTAAACCAGTCACATAAAGGCCAAAAGAGTAATGACCTGATGTGAAAAATGGCAAGGCTTTAGTTAGGAGTTAGTTAGGCTGCAAAGAAATATACAGGCTTTTATTTAGACATTTTTAGTAAGCTTAATTTTAAATGGCCACACTAATCCAATGTGTAACAGTGGTTGGGTTAAACCAGTGATATAATGCCCAGAAAACTCTGCCCTGCCTGTAGTTATAACAGTCTGTTCACCCTCCATCTGTAGTAACTCAAAAACCTATATAAAACACTGGGGATGAAGCGTCAGTTGGTCATGTCCCATCACTTTGCTCTGAAGCGCCTGGACAGAGAACCGTAAGCTCTAGAAAAATTTTGAAAACATTTTACCGGAGCAGACATGCGGTGCGATTTCATGACCAACTTTCATACCAATAGAGCGATTTTTGTAGGCATGAGAGCGATTTCAAAATTATTTTTGGGTCAAATTCCACCCTGTTTCTCACTCTAAAAAAGCGGCAGTTGGTTTCAGTTACACTCTAGGTTTCGGCAGTTGGAAATTTTGCTCGTTTTTCGCTTTTTACGTCGCCGTCGTAACTCCGATCCCCAATAAAAGTAATAGCTCCCTTCTCGGGAACGAGCCGCACGTTTTGATACCACTTTTGTGGGTGGGCACGCAGCGGTACGAGCCGCATTAACGGTAATGGAAGAAGATGTTATAATAATATTAAACAGACATTCTATTGGGTGTAGAACAATAGGTGCCTGCCATGCAATGCATGGAGGCAGTACTGACTTGCTTCGCAAGTCAGTACTGCTCTCCTTATGCATTGCTATGGCATGCCCCTAACTAGAAAATTCCTGCAGAAATTTTAAAGGGGCATGCCAAAGTGTGCCCGTCGGCTTTGACGCAGCGTTATGATGCTAAAAATTAGCATTAATGCTAAAGAAAGCTGCAACGTAGTCAATAACCTGTGGAGAGGCAGAAGCATGTTGACTAAGCTGTACTTGTACCATTCATTATGTTAAAATTGATGCATAAGCTAAAATTAGCCAATATGCTAATGTTAGCTTAAATGCTGGCAGTAGCATGTGGAGCAACAGGACCATGTTGTTTTAATTTTACTACTCCATTCAGTATACTAAACATGTCTAATTGAGAAAATTAGCTAAAAGCTAACTTTAGGTAAAAGTGCTAGTGCACTAGTCAAAGACAGTGAAATGCAAACTTTTGTACAAATGCTAATGCACTGCCTTGCTGCGCAAGGCAGTTCACTATCCTGAGAAGTAAATAACATAAAAAAAGCTAGTATTATTGCACCGCCTACGGCGGTGCACTAACACGTGAGGAATATGCAGACTTTTATTTTGAAACTTTCAGTTAGTTTCTTTATAACTACCACACCAATTCAATGTGTAACAGTAGTTTGTTTAAACCAGTCACATAAAGCACAAAAGAGGAAATACCTGATGTGAAAAATGTCAAGGCTTTTATTTTGAAATTTTCAGTAAGCTTCACTTTTGTTACACATTGGATTAATGGCTACATTATTCCAACCTGTAACAGTCCAGCTGTATAATGCCCAAAACAGCAAGTAGGTCTAAATGCCAGCTCATCCCTATGTGCTATTTGAGAGTAGTTCTGACCTTCAGTCATTGTAATTCTAAAGAGCAGCTCAACTTATGTGTGAGTGAGACACAAAGAGAGAAACAGAATTCTGTTTGAAGCAGTTAATTTATCTGAACAAAGCAGTCCAAACATCTCCTTCCTATTCAGGATCTTTTAGAGTGATCCAAAAACGGTGTGAAGCATATAGTCAAAGTGGGTGAAATGCTAATGTTTGTGCTAATGTTAATAAACTGCCTTGCTGTGGAAGGCAGCTCACTATCCTGAGAAATAAATAACATAAAAAAGGCTAATATTATTGCACCGCCTACGGCGGTGCACTGACGTGAGAGGAATATGCAGGCTTTTATTTTGAAAGTATCAGTAAGCCTAATTTTATTGACCACGCTAATTCAATGTGCAACTCTGGTTTGTTTAAACCAGTCCCATAAAGCCCAAAAGACCAATAACCTGATGTGAAAAATGTCAGAGCTTTTATTTTGAAATTTTCAGTAAGCTTCATTTTAAATAGACACACTAATCCAATGTGTAACAGTGGTTTGGTTAATCCACCAATATAATGCCCAAAACAGCAAGTAGCTCTACATTCCAGCTCAGCCCTCCTCTGTAATAACTGAATGATCCGCCATGTTGTAGTTCTGACCTTCTGCTCTGCCCTCTGTATTAAGGTGTTTCACCATGTTTAGAACTACAGAGACCTTGTAGGCCAAACCAGCAGTTGCCATAGCGATCAAGCCTCTGCCAACTGCTGTGTGTGTGTGAGAGACACTTCATGCAACTTTGAGAACACCCAGTCACTTTTAATGAAAAAAGCAGTCTGAACGACCCCTTCCAGTTCAGGAACCGTTATGCCGATCCAAAAACCGTTTGAAGCGTATGAGAGGGCTACTTGTCGTCTCTGATAGTCCTGTGATTCATATCTGTAGGTCATTCACAGGAATTGCAGTGATGAGAGAAAAATGGTGTGTGGTGAGCTCAGTAATTTTTCAAAAACCTATATTAAACACTGAGGAGGAGCGTCAGTTGGTCATGTCCCGTCACTTTGCTCTGAAGCACCTGGACAGAAAACCGTAAGCCCTAGAGAAATTTCGAAAACATTTTACCGGAGCAGACATGCGGTGCTATTTCCTGACCAACTTTCATACCAATAGCACAAGTTTTGCGGCCATGAGAGCGATTTCAAAATTATTTTTGGGTCAAATTCCACTCTGTTCCTCACTCTAAAAAAGCGGCAGTTGGTGTCAGTTACACTCTAACGTTTCGGCAGTTGGAAATTTCGCTCGTTTTTCGCTTTTTACGTCGCCGTCGTAACTCCGATCCCCTATAAAAGTAATAGCTCCCTTCTCGGCATCGAGCCGCACGATTTGATACCACTTTTGTGGGTGGGCACGCAGCGGTACGAGCCGCATTAACGGTAATGGAAGAAAAATAAAGAAATAAAGAGACATTCTATTAGGTGTAGAACAATAGGTGCCTGCCATGCAATGCATGGAGGCAGTACTGACTTGCTTCGCAAGTCAGTACTGCTCTCCTTATGCATTGCTATGGCATGCCCCTAATAAAGAGACATTCTATTGGGTGTAGAACAATAGGTGCCTGCCATGCAATGCATGGAGGCAGTACTGACTTGCTTCGCAAGTCAGTACTGCTCTCCTTATGCATTGCTATGGCATGCCCCTAATAATTAATCAAAAGGTTTACTTTATGACATTTTAAATTATTGCTTAACTTTTGATGAACGTCATTAGAAGGGGACATTTTAGTTTGAACAACTACAAAAGGGAAATAATACCTAAGCTACATTTCTGTTGACATGAATTATTCAAACTGCAGAGGGCAGTAGAGAGTAGTGGTCAGTAGTGATGTTTTGGAGGTTAAATAAGTGCAGAGTAAAGAATAAAACTTTTATTTTCACGCTTCAACTTGGTTTCTGCCATGCTAACTCTCGCTGTTTAACATCAGTATTTTTTTGTTAAATCTATTATAGCATATGACACATTTAAATATGTCTTGGCATGTTTCCTAATGACATCATTAAGATTATTAACAGTTAACGATAAGTGTGAACCGGAAGTGGTTCACACTTAGTGGTGAACAAAGGGTGAAGTGGTGAACAAAGGGCAGGTAAACCAGGGCAAACTTACAACCTCCTAAATATTCAACAGTTCTATTTCATCCCTACTTACCGCCAGAGGCGGTGGTTAAAGCACTGAATGATCACTCTTGCGCATGCACAGGTTGAGAATCTTATACCAACATGGTCACGTGTGACCCCCAGTGACACCGGTAAGTCTATATAGTCACTTGACAATGACAGCTCAGTCCCTTTTCATCTTCTCGCATGCAAGTTGAATAGGTGGTAAGAATTTGATTGTTGCTTGTCGCTGGTAGCCTCGAGACTACGGTCGGCGCTGAGAGGATTTTCTCACCCTCCAGAGGCTGTGCAAACTCTTCATTGATACAACTTTGTTCTTTGATTGGTAAGTTGTTTTTGTCTCTTTAATCGACTGGAGCGGTGGCGCGTTTGCTTCCCGCATCAATTTTCCTGTTGCTGTTGGTACGGCGTTAGCCAACTCCGTCCGGCTTGTTGCTTAGCCGTATCGGCTTGTATTTGTGGCAGCCGCGTTTGGATTGCCTTTAGTTAATTGTATTGCAGCCGTTTTCAGGATTGTTTTTTTTTTAATATTGTGCCGCCGTGTTGGCTTGTCTTGTATTATTAGCATAGCCGCTTCAGCTTTCTTTTTGTTAACAATGTTCAGCCATGTTCGGCTTGCCTCATACAATATTGCAACCGTGCTACGGTGGTCGCAGTGCTCCTTGCAGCTTTTTTTCTGCTTGGAACCCCTGGTGGTGTTTTCTGCTCGACCGGGTTCCATAGTCCATTAGGCTAAGTGTTAAGAGTGGCGATTTCAGCTCGACCTGACCTTGTCTTGTGAGCGTGAGATGCTGGATGTGCCGTGCTGCAGAGTCTTTTTGGCACCTCTCCAGATGGAGGATGGGCATGATCTGTGTCCCTCTTGTTTGGGGCCAGTTCACCTAACGAGGCCTTGACTGATGTGGCCTGCCCTAATTGTTCTGTTCTGCCCTTGTCCCTGCATACTGCTCGTTTGGCTGACTTTCAAGGTGCCAGCCAGCCTGTGAAGCGTATGGCTCCTGAGGCTATGGAGACTCCACGTAAGAGGACCAAGAAGACCTCCAGGTATCCAGAGGGCCTATCTGGGCAGGTGGCCCATCTTACTTCTGAGTTGGAGCAGATAAAAGCACTGCTCAAGTCCCTTAAAGACAGTGGTGGCTCTGTTCTGACTGGAGACCCAGACCTAGGGCAGAGCATGGGTTCAGGGCTCTCCGTTTAAGACGATGATGCTATATCCCTGGCAGCGTCTGGTACGGATTTTCAAGATCCGTTTGAATCTGGCTTGCATATGTCAACAGCTAGTTCACGTATCTCTTCCTGCTCTCAGTCGGAAGAGGATGATTCAATAGTGGGCACTTTGAGAATTATGCTTACTCGGTTGCAGCTGGATGCTCCGCAGAGCCAGCCTGATGCTTCCAGTGCTTTCTTTCAGCGTCCTTCTGCTAGGTCGTCCTTTATGGTTCCCCCATCTCCCGACTATGTGAAGGACATTCATGCCTGTTGGGCAGACACTAGGGCCTTTTTACGGCCGACCTCTGATGGCAGGGCCCTGGCGGCCATGCAGGATGTGCCCAAGTTTGGCTTGGGTCATATGCCTTCTGTCGAACCTGCCATAGAATCCCTCATTGTGGCTCCAGATGACGTTCTGAGAGCTAATGCTAGGTGTCCTCGTCCTCAGTGTCGTGTGACTGATGATCTGCTCTGTAGAGTTTATGACTCAGGGGCTCGATTGGGGCGACTCGGTAACTCATTGTCGCATTTATTACTGGGTCTCAGCCTCTTTGGAGGGCTTGGCGATTGATGCGCCTACTCAAGGTTTGATGGATGCATCTCTTCATGCAGTGTGCTCTTTAGTCAAGGGAAATTGGCCGTGTCCTGTCTACCCTGGCACAACGCCAGTTCTGGCTGGCACAGTCTCCTCTTACTGAAGCCTGTAGAAGGACCCTAATGAGTCTTCCAGTGATCCCTTGGGAGTTGTTTGGCTCTGCTGCACTTGCAGCCTTGGAGCGGTCGGCCCAGGTCTCTCATACCAGGCAGCAGCTGGCCAGCCCTCATCACAGGCGATTGCAGCGTCCTGCTGGGAGTGCCTCTGCGTCTTTTTCACGCACTTATCTAACCCTGTCTACACCCTCCGTGGGCAGCCACGGCCTGCTGCAGGGCCTTCTCCTGGCCAGTGGGATGTTTCCAGGGGTCGGGTTCGCATCGCTTCTCAACCCCGGCAGTCCATTCGGCAACCCTCCCACCCTCTTAGAGGCAGGGGGTTCAGAAATGATACCGAGCTGGCGGTGGGACACTTTAACCCGGTCCAGCTCAGTTGCTGGACCGCTCTTGTTCCCGATCCATGGGTGGTGTCTACACTAACTCGGGGTTACACGCTACAGTTCCGCTGCCACCCTCCGGTTCCTCGTCGAGTCAGGATGACAGTGATTCACCAGGTAAAGGCTCAGGCTCTGAGCCACGAGATAGACGCCTTGCTGGCCAAGGGTGCTATATTGAATGTCGACCCCCTGCGGGATCCAGGGGGCTTTTACTCAAAGGATGTTTTAGACCCAAAAAAGACTGGCGGATTCCGACAAATTTTGGACCTGGGAGGTCTCGATGTGTTTTTGAAGACTATCCCTTTCCACATGTTGAACATCAGGGATGTGCTTCAGACAACCTCCCCAGGCGTCTGGTTCACCTTGGTCGACTTGAAGGATGCCTACTTTCATGTTCCAATTGCACCACGCCATTGGCAGTTTCTCTGCTTTGCATTTCAGGGCAGGCATTTTCGGTTCAGAGTTCTTCCATCCGGCCTTACTCTGTACCCATGTGTTCACTCGGTGCGTGGCTGCAGTCCTGTGTCTTCTGCAGGCCAAGGGGTTGAAGATCCTTCTCTATTTGGACGACTGGCTCATCTGTGCGCCCACAGAAGCTCAGGCGGCGGCGGACACACGCACATTACTCCATCACATAGACTTGTTGGGTCTTTGTGTGAACTGGTAGAAAAGCAACTTGGTTCCATCTCAGGAGGTCACCTTTCTTGGGATCACGATGGACTCCCTCACTATGACTGCTCGCCCATTGCCTCAGCGTGTCGAGGGCGTTCTGCAAATGCTGCCCTCCTGACTACCCGGGTTAGGGTACTTACCTTCGTCTGTTGGGCAAACTGACTACTGCTGCTACAGTAGTACCCCTGGGATTGTTGTCTCTGCGACCGCTACAGATGTGGCTCAACAGCGTAAGGCTACACCAATCTCGTACGCTGCATCGATGCAGGAAACTGCTGGAGTCCAATCAATGCCTCGCGTCACTGGCTCGGAGGCAAGAGGCAGAGTTTATGACCAAAGGGGTCCCACTGGGCTCACTGCCGGCTCGTCGAGAGGTTGTCTCTACCAACGCATCCACCACAGGATGGGGGACGTTGTGGCAACGACAGATCGCCCAGGGGACATGGTCTACGTGGGAAAAACTGCAACACATCAACATCTTGGAGTTGGAAGCTGTGCAGCGGGCATTGCGACACGTCCTCCCGGGCCTGTGAAGAAGGTATGTCCTCGTGTGGTCGGACAATACTTCGGTTTTTTTCATATCAACCTATGGGGGACATGGTCGATAACATAGCTGAGGCTGACCCAGAAGCTCTTGACCTCGGCAGCCCCTCTTTTTGCCAGCCTGAGGGTGGCCCACATTCCAGGGGTGCAGAATGTCCCGGCCGATATTCTTTCTCGGGGGCGCCCACCACTGGGGAGGTTCTACCCAGAGGTAGTGGAGGTCATTTGGGAGAAATACAGCATAGCAGCTGTGGACCTGTTTGCGTCCCGAGAGACGACACATTGCCCGCTTTGGTTCTCCCTGGCAGACAGTGCTAGTCCTCTGGGTCAGGATGCACTGGCACACGACTGGCCAAGAGTGCTGCTCTATGCTTTTCTGTTGCTTCCCCTGATAGGCCCAATATTCCTGATGGTTCTTCAGGAGGGGCATCAAGTCCTTCTAGTGGCCCCCTTGTGGCCGGGGAGAACCTGGTTTCCACTGCTGCACAGACTCTGTTGCAGCTCTCCAATGCCTCTTCACCACAGGAAGGACCTTCTGTCACAGCTGGGGGGTCGGATCCTGGATGCCAATACCAGTCTCCTCCAGCTCTGGGTTTGGCCGCTACAAGGCCCAGCATCTGCTTTTCAGAGTATAACGGAGATGTCGGGCATACAATGACTAACGCAGGGCCCCTTCGACGCAACTGGTGTACAAAACCTCCTCATAAGTTTAGATTTTATTCTGTCTGATGATGTGATTTTTAAATATTAAATGATCTTCTGATCAGTACTTGAGTCGCTTTTTTACCAAATACGTTTTTACTCTTTCTTGAATCATTTGGATGGAAACTTTTTACTTTTGAGTAAATGTTTCACTCTTACTGAAGTACAACTTTTGGCCAAGAGTAACTATAATAACTGTTTAGGGTAATATTAATAAAACTACTAATTTAAATCTTGATTCCAGATTGAAACAAGAATTTGAAGTAAAATAACCAGTAAATGGACTTTAATATTCAAGTTAAACCACCTTCATGTGTTTTACAGTGTATTTGGTTTTCTGACTGGGTGGTTTGATGTTTTATTGATCAAACTTAATGACACATTTTACATCTAATATAGTTTTTTTTAAATAGTTAATATTTACTAACAAAGATTAAACAATTAAAGTTGTAAAACAAAAATTTATGTAAGTGGGTTTCATTGAAGTTCTGAGAAGTGAAATGGAGAACCGGACACAATGTCCTTCACCAGCAGGTGGCAGTAAAGTCCCTTTAAGTTGGTTGCTGTCCGTCTTCAGACGGTAAAAGAAGAGGATGAACTTTCCCGGCGCTCCGGTCCAAGTGACGGTAAGCAAGCAGAGAAATCCTGTTTTATTACTTCCAGATGTTTCCTAACCGTGTAGTTTATATCACACCACATCAGTATTTATTCATTTATGTAGTTTGTGGTTAATTTAAGCAGTTTTATCTGGATCACGTTGCTGCACCAGACAATACCAATGCATGCTAGCATCACAGCTAACAAGCTAGCTACTTGACGCCATCTTGGCTAGTTTCGTAATGCGGTTTGATATTCGGTTAATTTAACCCTTTGCAGTCGGTTTTCATGGCAGTTAAAATAACTAGTCAGTAGCTAAGCAAGGCGGATAGCATTGCTTTTGTTCACAACATATAGCATATTCATTTAGTAATAAGTTACATGGGAGGTTCCAGGTTCTGTATAATGTATTTTAGTTGGTGTTTTGTTAACTGCATTTTTTCTGGCAGGTCAAAGCCTTCATCAGGGAGATATCAGTGCAGTTTCCCTGGAAATCCCTCCATGTTAAAGGAGCACAAAGCGTTACTGTCTCTGCTGGATCGACCCATAAACAAGTGAGAACAAGACGACTAAAGGATAAAAGTCAGTTTGTAGTTATCTTGATAGAAAGGTGAACATTTTGAGAGTACGCTGTGTGCAGTGTCATGTTAACAAGATCATAAAATTCATCCTTATGACTTTTTAAAACCTGTTTTTAGAACAGTTCCTTGACATGATCCACTCATAAGTATGAACCCATCTTCACAGAAATATCTCTCAGGCATGTAGTTAAGATATTTTTCCCCCAATATCAGAAAGACTCAAATCTATTGTTCCAGGTAAGAGGTAACAGAAATGTCCCTCCTCAGTCTCAGAGTTGCAGCTTTGTCCTCCATTAAGTTGACAGTCTTCAGCTCTGGATCCATTGTTCCAGGGCAGGTGGATGTGGTTTCAGCCAGTTTGCAGTAATAACCTGATGAGCAATTAACCCAAGGGCTTCAACATATAAACTATGAATTTCTCCAGCAGCAATGTTTATATCATCTAAAACTAAACAGTTGATTTCAATGGTTGTAGTGAAGTTTAATATTTTCCCGTTTCAGAATATAGTTTTACCATAGGACACTCCCAAAATATGTGGGAAAAATCCTCCATTTGTCCACATATCTACCAGCATAGGGCGCTACCATTACTATCCTTTGGGGTTTTAAAAAATCTCATTCTTAGTTTCCAGCTAAACTCTCCCCAGTTTGGACTCGGGCTGAAACGATTCCTCTAATAATTCGACTACCTCGATTACTGAAAATCCTCGAGGTAAATTAATCTGCCTCCAAGCTTCGTTAATTAAATTGTAATAAATAATACTGTTAAACTATTCAGCGCACTGTGGTCTAGCCGGAAGGTTTTTGTGTTGCACAATGCAAACGTTTGACGCGTTTGTGCCATAGTTTGTAGCTACGGAGGGAAAAGGAGATGCTTAGAAGAAGGAATGAAAGAAACAAAAACTGAATGTTTGAGAACATTTTAGTCTTAAGAGAAAAGACAACACAGCTCAATGCATCCACTGCAAAGCAGAATTGACGAACCACAACAGCTCATCATGCAGCATCTGAAGAGAAAACAGCCGCTGTTTGCATCACACTCGTCCACAGCTGCTAACAGGTATCGTTTATATTCTCTTTGCTAAATATGTTAATCTAAATGTGTGATAATCTGTCATGTTATAAATGTAAACTGAGGCGTATTGTTTGCTAACGTTTCATCTACCGACTAAACATAGCAGCTACTTGGTGTCTGTAAATTGTGTGAGTAAAAAACTATCCAGGACTTTATGTAAGTTTGTTAACAATAAAAGCTGCAGCCACAGATTGAAGGCATAAGCTGAAACACATTTATTTAATGCTGTACTTCCATTCTAATTTAAATTGAATATTTAGGGTGAATATTTAGTTAGTAGGGTTTTTTTCTTGCTACTGTATCAAACCTCCCACATAAATTAAAGTTTTAAATCCATAAATAAAGTATAACTGACTTCCTAAAGCTACTATGATTGCAGCAGAGTTATCAGAAAGTGTAGATTCTCCCTTAACAATATTATCTAATGTTATCTAATGAAGACCACCTGAAATATATTTATTAAGGCATAACAAGGAACAAACCAGTAATAATTTTCTCGTTCTTCTTTTCAGTAAATGGAAGAGTCGCACGATGAACAGCTTCGTTCAAATAGTTCCAGGATCAGTGTTGCCACAGAGGTGCATCTTGGGATGACAAGCCACTTTCTTGGAGAGGACTGGAAAATGGAGTCCCACCGTCTGACAGCAATGAAGAAAGACACACAGCAGCAAACATTGCAGAGTGGCTGGAAGATGTTATTGCAAAGTTTGATGCTCCACCTGAGAAAGTCACAGCTGTCATCCAGGATAATGGTGCCAATATTGTAGCAGCAGTAGAGATTTAAGTGGGTATCTGTGCAGTGTGCAGGGCTCATCCTGACCTTGGTGGTACAGAACGCTCTGAAGAGCAACCAGAGCATCTCTCAGTGTGTGGCAGCTGCAATATGTCTTGTTAAACATTTAAAAAAGTGAACTGGCTTGGACAAAGCTGAAGGATGAGCAGCAGCAGATGGGCTGCTGCTCATCCAAGATGTAGGCACTCGTTGGAACAGGACTTTCCACATGATGTCCAGGCTGCTGGAGCAAAGATGGCCGATAACTGCTGCACTGTCTGACCCAGCATTGACGCCACCATGAAAACTCTACCTTGATCTATCTATAACTCTTCCTGCACTCAGCAAACTCAAAAATTTAGTCCTGGAATAAAAACAAAAAGTAATACATACAGTCAACAGAATAGAATGGAGTAAAATTCCTTTTTCTAACCTAATATAATGTTCAATCCTAAGTATAAAAATGAACACAATCATTTTCCAAAATCCCCTTCTCCATAAACCTGGACAATTTTCTAATACTTAACAAAACATTTTCATAACACACAACTTCCATTTGATTCTGATATAGTCACAGATGATACAATTTCAAATACATTCATCATTGACTAAATGATTTTAAAACTAGATAATACAAATTTCCAGTCAGAGCATACTATTAATAACTAAGAAAATGTCTTAGAAATTAAATGTTATTGGTTTTAAAACATTTTGTGTTATATTCAGTTTTTGCACCATCTCAGATGTTAGTTTTGGAAGACTTCTCATCCTGCTTGCTTGAACCGACCAAAGTTCCCTTTCCCAGAGTGATTCAAATGATACTGTCTCCTTCCTGCATATGTTAATTTTATGACCTCCTGTCCTCTGATAACCCCACAGGGGTCCCAGCAGAAGTTCACCTGCAGATATCTATTTTTTCTTTCCGTTATTTCCAATACTTACCCAGCAATAGTTTAGTTTCAAACCACTAAGAGAAATCTGTACAAAATTAAGAAATGTGTTCAAAAAAGATTAAACTGTATTAAACACTAAAAATAATCATTTCCCTCAACACAACTCATCTACATCATTATAGCTTAAGGGTGAGGAAGAAGAGTAGATTTGATTAAATGTTTCTGCTGTGTTTTCTGTGAAAGAACATTTTGTAATAATAGCATTGTGTCCAAGTGGGTTAACAGATAAAGAACTGTCAAAGATAACAGCAAAGTGGTCCGACAGGGCGACATCAGTTACAGAGACATTGGAAATATTCACACCCTTACTGAAAACCAGGTCCAGTGTGTGTCCATGAGTGTGTTGCTTGTTTGACATGTTGTGTTAAACCAAAACTCTCTAATATATTACAGAGCTTTTTTGCCCCTCGGTCTTGGGGGTTGTCAACATGAATGTTGAAATCACCGATAATTATCAAGCAATCATAATCAACACATATGAGAGATATGTCAATCAGCCATGTTTCTGTCAGAAATAAAACATCAATATTATGTTCGATGATGAAATCATTAATTCAAAGAGCTTTAGCACAGAGAGATCTGGTGTTTAACAGAGCCAGTTTAAGTGACTTGGAGACTGAAAGTTCTTCAGTCTGAGGTTCCTTTAGGCAGGGGATCAGTCTGAGGTTTGAATTAAGACAGCTGTTTTTTGTATTTCTGTTTTTTGTAACTTTCCTTGTATTGATCCGGACAGGTAATGTCCTGTTATGCGGTGCCGGGGGGCCAGACACATTCTGGAGGAAGATGGGTGTAAAGATAATATCATGACCTCAGAAATGAAGAGTGCTTTTCTCTGCGTTTTCTCTGGGAAGTCAGAGGCAGGTGGCTTAGATGAAGTGAGGTCTGCTTGTTAGCGCTAAGGAGAGCCGTGCGGACGCGAACCTGTTGATCTATTCCATCCGTAAATTTGATAAACTCTAGTCCGGAAGACATTTCTTCAAAGGTATCTTGTGAAAGCAGTGAATGAGTGTAGGAACAGAGAGGAAAGGGGAAGGAGGAATGACGGGGAAAGGGGGAAGAAGGGGGAGAACGATAAGGGAGGGGGGAATGAGGAAGGGAACCAGTCATTCTGTCCCCAGTCGATGTTTTATCAGTTTGTTTTGGGACAATTTGCTTCTGAAGCGATGGTCACATTGTTGTTGTTGTTGATAAAATGAAAAATGATTGCAGTGAGCAGCTTTATCCCATGTTTAAGATTGCATCTGCCTTTTCCAAAGAGGTGAAAGCGCTGCCAGTAGATCCTGAGGTTATGGATGAAGGTCACTGAGCTGGCAGGGCAGGTTTTAATCAGCCATTTGTTTATCATGCCCAGCCTTTTTCGTCTCCCCATCGAGGCGATGGAATTGGACCACTGAGAAATAACTTCATTTTTAATTTTCCCATAGTGTCCAGAAGAATATTAAAATCCATTCTCAGAATCTCTAATTTTTGCTTTGCCAGATTGTTGGCTCCAACATGCACAACTAAAGTCTCAATGTTTGGCTGATCAGTGGTTAGAGAGAGCACTTTGCGGGTCAAATCAGATACAGTGTCACCAAGAAAAGAAACCACTCTCATTTTCTTGGGATTGCAAACTGACTGATTCCATTTACTGCCTCATCTCCAACAATAAGGACTCTTGGCATACCTTTCGTTTACTGGGGGTCACTTTGTCCTTCGGAGCTTTTGGGGGTGGATGTGTTGGTGTAGCCTCATTGTTGATGTTTGAAGGTGAGATTTCACTCAGAGGCTCAGGTTGGAGTGCAGAAAATCTGTTTTTTAGTGGGATTCCCATGGAGTCGGAATGTTTTGAGACTTGGGCTGGTCCTTTGTTCTTGGGAGCGGGGTCGGTGGAGCCGTCTTGGGTCCAGCTGCCCTTTTGCTATTCTTTGGCGGAGCAGGTGTTGAGGTTGAAGGTGGTTTTCGGCTAAGAGCCGGCCACTCTGATTCGTCCAGGCGAGGGGTTCTCCCCGTTAGTCGTCTCATGGGATCTGCAGTGTGAGACTTTTGTTTCGGCTTGGCGCCCTGAGCGATTCAGGGTGAGCTGCTTGGTGCAGGGTGTACGACCTCTCTGCTGATTTGAGGAAGAGTTGTTTCATATCTACAGGTAGCGTTGATCTCAAAGTTCACCTCCAGCCGTTGAATTTTAATTTCTATATACTGAAGTTGTTGTAGAATACTGCTAATGTCCTTGGGGTCGGACGGGGGCATTTTGCCCTAGTTCAACTTGGAGATGAAGAAAAGTAAGATAAAAATAAAAGTGACAAAATCTCGCGGTCCTTAGGTCTGAAGTAATCCAGTTATGATGTCGATAATGTAAATATAACTATAGGAATTGTGACTTTAAAAATAATACACAGGCAAAGATATCAGTAAGTATGAGAGAGACCAGGATAAGCTGTTCCTCCTTCAGCTGCCAGATACAGAATCAAAAATTGGATATTCTGAAAAAGGACTTTAATATTCTTCTGGACACTATGGGAAAATTAAAATAATATGGCTCTTACAATTTATTCTTCAAACTTAATGAGACATTTTACAGTTTTACAGTTTGTAATGCAGTTTTTTCTTACTGGTTTTTCCTGCTTATAGAAACTAGGATCTATTATATTTTCTTCATCTCTGTCACAGCAGAGAAGAATCTCCTGTAAATGTTTCAACGTTTCCTCATTGGTTTGACTCAGATCTCATTCAGATGTTCAGTCTCTGTTTTATGCACAGTAACCAAAGAGGAATCACCTGTTTCTGACCATTAGAACGTAAAAAAGATCAGTGTCTTTTTTAACCAGTATCTGTTTAAAACTGTCACAGAAATCCTCAGTTTGCAATCAGAGCAATGATTGTGTTGCTCTTTGCCAGCTTGGATGGAGGAGGAGACACTGAATCATTAGAGGGTAATTATTTTACTGCAGCAGCTTTTATTGTTGTTTTATTAATTTCTTCTTCTCTGGTTTTCTTTTTGGTTTATATTTAAAGTAAATGTGAATGATAAAATACTCCAGCTGAAAACCGTATTTACAGTTTTCCAATTTTCAGATTGAAAAAATATCAGGGCATTGATTAAATTTAAATTGAAGCAATTCTGATTCTGATCCAGTTGTTCTGAAAACAGGACAAACTTTCCTCAACACCAAACATCATTTTCACCTCCAGAGTCTGAAACTGACAGAAAAACAGCAAACAGAAGGAAACTGAACATGAAATGTGTTCATTTGAATTTCATAGATAGTGGAGACCCTGGAAGAGTTTTATGAGAGGAAAAATATATTTTCACTTAAAGCAGAAACAAAGTCATGAATCAGAAAAAGATGTAGTGTTTTAATAAAACTGCAGATTAAGATCAAATCCTCTAGAGGCACCACATCTCCTCCTCAAGACTGATTCCAACAGGAACACCTGGAAAAACCAGGAAACAGTTCAGAGAGAAAAATCTCACTGAGTAAACGCCCTGAGGATGAACTCTGACTCCTGCCTTTGTCTCCGACTGAAATCAAACTAACTCTGAACAAGGAGAACAGAGAGAGAACTGAGCAACTAGACGCTGAAACACAGACTGCTGCAGGAGGAAAAACAAGCCAATAAAAGTGAAAGTAAGTTCAGAAAGTTTCTATAGGAGAGACACTGACTTCCTGGTTTGACTTTCTGTCTGCTGTGTTTTCAGCTTCACTCTGAGACAAAATGGCTTCCAGATCAGACGATGATCTCTGCTGTCCGGTCTGTTTGGAAATATTTAAGGATCCGGTTCTTCTGTAATGTAGCCACAGCTTCTGTAAGGAGTGTCTGCAGAAATACTGGGGAGAGAAACCAGGAAGAGAGTGTCCAGTTTGTAAGGCGATATCATTCATCAAAGATCCTCCCTGTAATCTGGCTCTGAAGAACCTGATTGAGTATGTCTTAGAGCAGAGAGAGCAGAAAGCTTCAGAGGATCTCTGCTCTCTGCACTCTGAGAAACTCAAACTCTTCTGTGTGGACCATCAGCAGCCAGTGTGTCTCATCTGCAGAGATTCAGAAAAACACACCGAGCACAGATTCAGACCCATCGATGAAGCTGCTCAGCAACACAAGAAGAACCTTCAGGAAACTCTGGGGCCTTTAAAGAAGAAGCTGGAGCTCAGGAAGAAATTTCAGGAGGAGTTTGATCAGACAGCAGAGCACCTGAAGGTCCAGGCCCGACACACAGAGAGGCAGATTATGGAGCAGTTTGAGCAGCTTCATCAGTTTCTAGCAGAGGAAGAGGAGGCCAGGCTGGCTGCACTGAGGGAGGAAGAGGAGCAGAAGAGAGGGATGATGAAACAGAAGATGGAGGTTCTGAGCAGAGAGATAGCAGCTCTTTCAGACACAGTCAGAGCCACAGAGGAGGAGCTGAGAGCTGCAGACGTCTCATTCCTGCACAACTACAAGGCTGCAGTGGAAAGAGTCCAGCGCTGCCCCCTGCTGGAGGATCCACAGCTGCCCTCAGGAGCTCTGATAGACCAGGCCAAACATCTGGGCAACCTGGCCTTCAACATCTGGAGCAACATGGAGACCATGGTGACCTACACTCCTCTGGTTCTGGACCCAAACACGGCTGGTCCAGAACTCCATCTGTCTGAAGATCTGACCAGTTTGACTAGAAGTGGGAAACAGCAGCTTCCTGATAATCCAGAGAGATTTTATTATTACTGCTTCTCTGTTCTGAGTTCTGAGGGTTTTAATTCAGGGAACCACAGCTGGGATGTTGATGTTGGAGACAGTGAAGTCTGGAGACTTGGTGTGTTAGAAGAGTCTGTTCAGAGGAAGGGAAGCATAAAGTCTGGATGGTTGTTTATATGTTTCTATTCAGGTCAATACTCAGCTCGTTCTCCTCCAGCTCCTTCCACTGGTCTCTCAGTCCAGAAGAATCTCCAGAGGATCAGAGTGAATCTGGACTGGGACAGAGGAAAACTGTCCTTCTCTGATCTGGATACTAACACACACATACACACCTTCACACACACCTTCACTCACAAGATGATTCCATTCTTCACCACTAGTAAAACATTAAAGATTGTACCGATGAAGATCTCAGTGATGAAGCAGCAGCTCTGATGATCTCAGCATGAAGAACAAAGTCCAGATAAAAACTTATTGATCAGATTGAAACTGTGAGTTTTAAAGAGGAAACTGGAGATGATCTGATCATCTAGAGATGATCAGATCATCTTCTTCATCTCTGATCAGATTCAGATTCATCTCCAGGCTGCTGGAAGCAGCAGGGCAGCGTTAATCTTTCTCATCTGACTCTTTAGTCTGAGTTCAGCTCTGATTCTGAAATCACTCAGAGTGAGAGGTCTTGTTTTTTGTTCATCTCTGTGTAATTATTTCTGTTTTTCAGACAGATTTTTTTTAAATGTGATTTTATTGAAAATGTGAGCAAAAAGATACCAGGAATATGTTTATTTTAAAAACTAAATAAATATGTTGCTGACTAAATTATTTAGCTCCAAACTGAATATTTAATTTTCTTTTGTCTGATTTTGTTATTTTATGTTACATTTATGGATAATTGTCATTTTAGTCGTTAAAATACCAAAACCTCTTCATAAGTTTATATTTTGTTCTGTCTAATGATGTAATTTTTTAATATTTAATGATCTTCTGATCAGGACTTGAGTCGATTTTTTTACCAAATAGATTTTTACTCTTGAATCATTTGGATGGAAACTTTTTACTTTTGTTGGTTGTGTGGCTGGTTTGATGTTTTATTGATCAAATTAATGAGACATTTTACATGTAATTCAGTTTATTAAATTGTTAATATTTTCTGACAAAGTTTAAACAATTATGTGACTGCAGCCGATGACGTCAGCGTCGGGACCGGGGGCGGGGCCAATGGAAGCAGCTTTATCTACGTCACGCTGCTGTTCCAGCCGATACCAAAGCCCGCTAGCATCACAGCTAACATAATCATTTAGTAATACATTACGTGGGAAGTTCTGGGCTTTAATATCAACATTTGCTTTTATAACAGCACTATAAAAAATAGTCACTCAGATGTAACGACTGTAAATCAATTTAATTCAAAAACAAGAGCGATCCAGAGAAGTCCTGTCAATTTTAACTTCCATGCTTGTTTGATATCTTGCTGACTAGAAAGATACCAAGTTGGCAAACTATTGCTTAATAAAATGTATAAATCCTGAATCACTAACAGATAAACTACAGAAATTAAGACAAAATTATAGAAGATATAAAACTGTTCTGTTCACATTGTTACATTAGTGATTTGTAAAACTTGAGGGCAGAAGAGGAATTGATGTTTGAACTGAAATAAATATAAATCTGCTTCTGGTTTGTTCATTTGCATGAGAAATTAAAATAATTAATAAAAATAAATATATTCTTTGAGAGAACAAATCAGCTTCCAGTTAAAACCGAATACTTAAAAAAATATATAGGAAATTGTGTATAAAACAGTGATTAAATAGTAGCTTCATAAATGTTTATATCTCAAATTAAGGTAGTAAATCAGATAAAACCGAACCTGGGTTCTGTTTAACCACTGCAGTACTGCGTGTGGCCGCTGGGTGGCGCTCTATCTCCATTTTATTCCTGCTTGTCTAACGGAGCAGATTAAGATCAACCTGATTGATCTACAGGGAGTCAATCATTGGTTGGTTCTCATCCTGTTTGTTGTCCTTCATCTTCTGAAAACATCTGTATGGTTTTGGTTTTTATTAAACTGAAGAACATCGATTTGTTTCAGCCTCATCATGTTCTGGTTGGTTTTTATTCTTCTAAATATCTAACAAATAAATACTTTTCATAAAGATACAAATGTTAATGGAATAGAAATTAAATCTGAGAATGAGAGATTCTAATGTTTTCATATTAATGGCAGTGAAGTGTTTGTATTGGTGTTGGAATCAGAAACAATCAAATATGTTAATAATGTTAATAATTATTTCAACAAGTTTTGCTTTAAATAATCCAAAACTTCACGTTTTTCAATTCTTTATCATGTGTGTCTGAAAGTTAAACTCCAAACTTTTATTCTTCTTTTTAAAAGGAAGTAACTTAAAAAACAAAGAAATAAAACTTTTAAATATTTTTATTGGTAAATTTAACATATTAAAACTTTGTAGCATATAAATCAGATTCATTCTGGACATTTTGCAAAAATTTTTCATATAAATATTCATGAATTAGCAGTGAAACCTGGGCTTGTATTTTAAACGATAATCTCAAACATTCTGGCCATAAAGAGAAAATAAAGTAAAAACTTTAAAATAACTACAACCTTTAGCTTTCAGTGACATTAAACTTTAGTTACGTTTAAATCCACATGCAGAATGACCTGCTTTAATGTCCACCAGGGGGCAGAGTTCTCCACACAAACAGTGTTTCTATCACGCTTCATAGATTCCTACAGGAATGCTGAAAATGGGGGGCTCGGGCCAATTGTGGCCCTTGAATGGACTTTGTTTGGCCCCAGGATGTAATTGTAAAGTGATGCCAATTTGTCTATCAGATGGTCGTCAATTGAGTCACATTTGATTGTCCAAAATTACTGAAACTCATTTTGTCAAAAGTCCAAGAGCATTCAAAAGAAATGTCCTTTCACAAGGATTTAGAAACACACTACTTAGATTTCTGTTGAAAACTCAGATGACACAGTGGGGCTCCAGTGACGTGAGGATCAGAAGTCACCAGCCCGGTCCGATGTAGTTCTGGACAAGTCATGGCACCAATGTGGCCTATGTGGTTCTGGTGGCTTCTATCGGTGTGGCAATGAATGACAATGAGCTGCTCAAGTTGGCATCAGCGGTTTCTTTAATTCTCCATCTGCATTTTACAGAACGGGCATGGAGGTAAAGTCAGTCTCTGGCATAAAACAAGCTCCTGCAAGGAGAAGCCATAGTTTGCAGTAATAACCTGATGAGCAATTAACCCAAGGGCTTCAACATATAAACTATAAATTTCTCCAGCAGCAATGTGTATATCATCTACAACTAAATGGTGAATTTCAAAGGTTGTAGTGAAATTTTATATTTTCCCTGTTTCTCCTTTTATTGTTTCACAATAGTTTTACCATAGGACACTCCCAAAATATGTGGGAAAAATCCTCCGTTTATCCACATTTCTACCAGCAGCATTACTATCATAACTGGGTGTTACCTTTGGGGTTGTAAAAAATCTCATTCTTAGTTTCCAGCTAAACTCTCCCCAGTTTGGACTCGGGCTGAAACGATTCCTCTAATAATTCAACTACCTCGATTACTGAAAATCCTCGAGGTAAATTAATTTGCCTCGAAGCTTCGTTAATTAAATTGTAATAAATAATACTGTTAAACTATCCAGCGCACTGCGGTCTAACCAGAAGGTTTTTGTGTTGCACAATGCAAACGTTTCACACGTTTGTGCCATAGTTTGTAGCTATGGAGGGAAACGGAGATGCTTAGAAGAAGGAATGAAAGCAACAAAAACTGTCAAAGTTTGGGAACATTTTAGTCTAAAGAGAAAAGACAACACATGATAGGTATTTGTCCTTTTGAACCTTTATTAAAGAATCACAGACAATGTATGTGAATTTTATGACCAAGCTTTTGCAAAAGGAGAAGACTCAGCAAACTGCTCCTCTGAGTTGTTCAGAGCGTTCTGCCTCACTCTGCTTGAGGAGGCCTTTTGTTTGGGAAAACATAGTCAGAAAAGATGAACAATAAGACTGGCGGCGAGCTCTATCTAACATACAGGTCATCTAGCTCTTTCCCTTGAGAGCAAACTCCGGAGGGAGCAATCAGTTCACCGGAACACCGATATTCAACACAACAATCAAAAAGTATTCGCATCACGTCATTTACTGACTCACATTAGACTGAACGTTGATTAACATTAGACTGAATATGACTAAAGTAAATAACAAAAATGATAATACCAAAACATTTTTATCATTTTACCATGTGTGTAAACTTTCTTCAAAAGTTGAGCAAAGAAAAGAAAAAGAATAGGTCCAATAAATGCATGAATTTTTCTTCTAATCTAAACATAGAAAATACAATGAAATAAATGAAAAAATAAAGAAACTGCAAAAATCAAATGCAGTCTTCTCATCACTAGCAGCACTTGTTTTCACATTTTCAGTGTGGGAATCATTCAGCAAACAAATTAATTTCTCATTGATTACAGCACTTTGTCAGAAATATTCAAACAAGTCATCTTCATTTGTGTCATAGGTTATTTTCATCAGCTGATAGCTGACCACAGCAGTGTTGAATGTCTTACGTATCAAACGTCGAAGGCATGGAATGACGCATCCTGTAAACAGGCAAAAAGAATCAACACAGTCAGAAACGGTGTTACAATCTTCAACAGTAAATTCCACCATGGTCCGGAAATGAGCCACAAAAGCAAATCAGAAGAAGATCCTTGTGCTGCTCCTTCCACGTAATGCTTAAGCTCCTCCAGCTCATGTAGAGTGTCAGAAATAGTCCACCAGTTCTTGTTTCGTCAGGAACGAATGTACAGCACGCTGAACCAATGATTTTGCAGACACCACCTTGAGAGGCTGTGTGCAAGTCCAGCACAACACGATTTTGCAAAACCATGTGTCTCAGTTCAGTCAGCACTCTCACGATGCCATTGGCCAGCTGACGTGTGCTGTTGATGAGTCGCAGTAATCCATAGCTGTGATTTTCAACGTGATCTCGAACCTCTCCTACTCCGACCCATGGAAACAGGCCTTGCATGAACTTTTCTCCACCATTCCAGATTTTAAATTCCCAAGGAACTCCAGTGTCCGTCGTGAGGCCTCCGAAGCGTTTGACCTCTGGTATAACTGCAGGTTTGGAGTGGGCAGCTAGAACATGATGTCCTTTCCTGATGAATGCAATTGGGCTGGTTAAGGGGACCAAGGCACACAGTCCTCCCCAATAGCGTGGCAAGACCATGTAAGCTCAATTTCCACACAGGAAGTACCAGTCTGCCATCACCCGAGAACCATAGTTTCCAGGCACTATGGCGCTGCACAGTGTTGTCTCCTGTCGTCCTCTCATCCGATGTGAAACTCCTCTCCTGAAGCAAGTTGTCACAGTCTGGGTTGTCCTTCCAGACTTTGCAGTCGGGGGTCGCCCTTTAACCCCTGCAGGCAATGCAGTTGATGTAATTCGGTGTTGTTTTGCAGTAGGAGTAAACTGTGTTACACAAATTCCAAGATAACATCCCAAGAGAAACGTGTCCGTCGTTGAAAACGCAGCTCCTCAGAGACCTGGGTTTAGCTCCTGCTAAAGAAATGTCTCTGGTATTTTCCATGCGGTTAGTGAGAACAGTTGAAACGGGAGTAGAGACACATCTGCTTGTCATCAGTGATGTGTCCTGCACGCAGACCTGAGTTATGTGTGGCAATTGGCAGCTGCGCACACACATAGCAATTCTCCTCATGAGCAGTGCTGTTCATCAGCTGCCACAACAGGTTGGTGCTGTAGTCATGTGGGTGGAAAGTGATGTCACTTCCTCCTCCAAACATCAGACATGCTGCAGTCACAGCGCAGTAGAAGATCCATCTGGCATATGGAGTCCCCATTGCTGCTGGGTGCGCAGAGATGTCAAAACCCCCCAAACTAAAGAGTGAGAATCTTAAGCGTTTCTTCACCGGGTTTGAGACAAACCACCCTTAAAAATGGAACCCCTTTGCAGCCCGGGCTTCCTCTCTACTCAGGATTAGGGGTCCAACACTCTCTGCAGCTTGCAGTGACTGAGATGTATCCAGCTGTGTCTTTCATCAATCTTTACAGCTGTTGGTGTTGTCATCAGCACCTGGATGATGACTACTGGACATTTCCCACCGTGGACTCGTCCAGTCTTTTGTTTGATGACTTTGACGTAGACCCAATCTCCTGGCTCGATGGGAGCGGCCTCCTGTGAAGGAAGAGAATCAGAAGGCAGTAAATTTGCACAGGACACTTCCTTCAGTTTAAGAGTTCTGATTGTATAATCTGCTAATGTTTGTTTTTTATCTGCTTTCTGTAAGTCTGGAGCAAACAGAGGCAATCTGTAAGCTCTCCCATGAATTATTTCAAAAGTGTTAAACCATTTGCTGTTGGGGTGATTCTCATATAGAGCTTCACCAAGGCTAAACATTCTGGCCAGGGTCAACCAGTGTCTGCCATGCATTTTCTTAATCTGCTTTTCACAGTACCATTTGTTTTTCCACCAGCCCTGCACTCTGCGGGTGATAGGCACAGTGGTTTTTAAATGTCATTCCCAAGTGAACAGCCATGTTTTGTTTCACTTGTCACTGTAAACAGTCTGTGGAATGTAGTGTGTTGGCGACTAGCCTTAGCCACCGTCAAAGCATCTGCATGCTTTGCTGGTACTATTTCAACCCATTTAAAGAAAACATCAATCATCATCTGACAGTATTTGTTAATTCAAAAGTTCATAACCAAATTTTTTTATGTAAGAATTTAGTAGTTATATAGTATTACCTGACCCTTTTCCCCTTCCCTTCCTTTTTACACATGGCATGCCCATGTGTCATAATCTTTAGCTTCAGATAAAGTCTGTGGAGGAACAATAGGTAATTCAGGTCAACTCAGGTTTACTGCTTTCTCAAAACCTCTAATTTAAGGTTTTCCTTTTTGAATTTATTGACTATCAATCAATCTAGATGAAAATCATTTTGACTGGAATCTAGAAAATGTTGCTTTTATTCACAATCATCAGTTTTTAGTAGCCATTTACATCTACCAGGTTTCTTAAAGTCTCAGACTTTCACTTAAACTTGTATTTCAGACAAGTTAACAGCGTAAGTTTTTTATATTTTAAATTAAATGGTCAATAATTTCATCTGTTACTCAATTTTGTGGTAAAATTTCTTTCTTCTCATAATAATTTTTTTTATCCCAATATAAAATACACAAACATAATATCAATCAATTTGTAGATTCTTTATAGAATTCAACTCTAAGTTAAATGTTTCAGTTAAATGCAAAGAAATATGTCAGAATATTTCAACACTGCAATAACAATTATTTTAAACACTTAGATATGTTTAATTTTAGTTCCAAACTAGTATTTATTTTAAAGGGGAAAAAATATAATAAACATTTGCAAATCATTATTAGCTTTGAATCTGTAATGATTTTTAGCTGGTGTAATTTAGCCGTATCACGCTATCAGTTTTATTTTTTTTATTTATTTATTTTTTCTTAACTTTAGTCATTACAGTTTTTTCGTCATAGTTTCCCAATCTTTGACTCGTGGGCCCTAAGAGGATCACTGCTACTTCTGTTAAGGACTGAGTCAACGGGTACATAATGAACGATTTTATCTAACATTGTATCTAATAACCTTCAAAATGTTCTTTCTAGATGTATAATTCCTGTATGCAAACAGGATTAGTGAGCACATTCTCTATCACAGTGGTGTGTGTATAACTTATCTCACATTTTCCCTTTCTGTCTCGTTTCCCCCTCCTGCTGATGACGTCGCTGCAGCTGGTCCTCCCTCCGTCTCTCCTCCAGCTCCCTGTCAGTCCAACTGGCTCTGGTGTTGGATTATTTATAAGTTGTCCAGATCGTCCCTTTGTGAATGTCCAGGTTGTCCACCAATGAAACAAGCGGCAACAGTTCAGTTTGCTTTCTTTTTCTTTAAAACACATTATTTTCCTTCTCTACGCTGATGCCAAAGAGTAAACCAGCGAGGGTTGTAAATGTTCAGTTGGAGCCAAACACGGAGATATAGTTCCAGTCCAAATGTCCAGCAGGACTCCATACACAATCTGCTGCATGGCAGTTCCCAGATGTCCAGGAATTAGGATCAGCGGACACTTTAGTGCCTTCAGTGTCCAGGTGGTAGAAATCGTCCTGTCCTTTCTCGCTTCTTTATCAACTGTCATTGGCTGGTGATGAAGGAGGGACGTCATCTGATCGGCCGAACAGGTCTGAGTTGAGGTCAGAGGTCAGACGCGCTGCAGCGAGGATCAGACAGAGGAAAAGGAAAGAAGCAAATAAGAGTCAATTAGGGTTTGTTCGTCTTTCTGTTTTTATTTCTTTTTACACAAACAATTTCCATATAACTTTTTTTCTTTTCATCGTATAGTTTTTTAGCCACTTATTACCCAACATTTTAAGAAGTCATTTCCTTTGCTGCATAATGTACATTTAATTTATTCTGGCGTTAGGTAAATGTATCTTGAAGGAGAATAAAACTTAAATAAAAGTCCAACAAGGATATTCATTTAGAATCAAAAATAACTCACCCAGTATTACCATGATAGATATAATGAATGTAATAAAAGTCATTAATGAAGGGGAAAAACTCAACCCAGACTAAGTTTAGTTTCTGGTTCACAGAGTATGAAGTTAAATTTGTTTCACAATTATTCAATTAAAAAAAACCTAATAAAATAAAAATTGTGATCAAAACCTTTGGAACTGTAATGATTTTTTTAAACAAAATGTTTTGTTTAAAAGACTTTTTTAAACTAAATAACTCATTTTTACCAAACATAAACATTTATTTGCACACATCATAAATCTTGTGTTGTGATTTTAGGCCCCGCTCAAGACGTCATGTGAGAATCACAAGCAAACTTTGAGTCACAAACAAAAACTAGAATAGCAAGAAATATTTTGACAAGCGCAAATAAGTTTGTTTTGCAAAAAGAAAGTTAACTTTATGAGTCAAAATGTGTGATTTAAAAATTTTGTAAGTTTTTTAAGCAAACTCAGTAGGCTTTTCTCATGGTGACAGCATTAACAATTCAATTGTTGATTTTTTTTTTGCAGTTCCAGGTTAAGTTTGCTGCAGCTCTGCTTTCCTGAATGGACCATCTTCATCTCCACTGCAGAGAACAGGCAGCTCTTTTTTTATAGATTACAGTCCACTAAAAGGTTGCATAGAGCCCTTGTTCATATTTTTAATAGTGTAATTCTGTAAAGACAGCATATGTCTGGTGGTCCGGCTCTGATTTACATATCTTGTTAAATTGCGGGTTTGAATATTGCCAGAGGTGTGACCAAGTCACTGTGTTGCAAGTTTCAAGTAAGTTTCAAGTCTCTGTCCTCAAGTCCGAATCAAGTCTCAAGTCAGGAAGCTTTAATTCCAAGTCATTTTATTTTATTTTTTTTATAATTTGCAATTATACATAAAATTCAAATCATAGACCATTTGTTCCTTTTAAAATCTGTTTTAATCTCAAATGATAGAACATGTGCAGCTGAACACAAAGTATAAAAAACATTTTTAAATTGGGCCTCTTTATTGCGCAGTTCTGTTTAACTTGATATTTAATAAAAAAGACGAACATTTTTCTGCATTTATTTCTAAGTATGTTAGTTTCAGTCCTCCGTAAATATGGGCCAGATATTCCAAACACAACATTTATTTGGGACAGTCATTGTATTTGGTCTGTTTTAACAAATAAACCACATGAAAAAAAACAAAATCATTGCAAATAAAGTGGGGTGGTTTTGAATTTGGATGTGATGGTAAAATAAATATCTGTCAGGCCAAGTGGGTTAAATCTACAGCCAATTTCACATCAATATTGATAAAAACATGTTGTGTGAATCAAGCTGGTCAGAATCACTAAACACAAAATAATGAGCTCATTATTTTATGTCTTACTCAGTTTACTATCCCACTTAGTGTTATATTCAGGGTCAGTGAGATTGTACAATTTTTATTTTTACAGAAATTTTTGAAAAGATATTTGTTTTTCCAGCAAAGCTATACTACTTGGGTTCTGTGCGACATGTGACAGTCAGTCAGTGCATTAAGTCAAAAACAGTTGACTTAATGCACTGACTGCAGTAAACAATATATTGTCAATATAATTTCCCAACGTAATTATCCTGACGGCTTTAAAACTTTTACACAGTCATATTTCAGTTTTAGATGTTATATTTCATTATTATTTTTACACTATCAGAAGCAGTATGTTAGAAAATGCAGCAAACAAAGACATTTCTACGTTATATTGAAATATTGTAGAGTTAAATGTGAGGCCGACTGTGTGACAGATGAACCTCGACCCAAACTGAAGAATGAGGAAACATTCCTGCACAGCAGAGACACAAACTCATAAACATCTTCCAGTAAACGCCTTCAGTGATTAAAACCTGTTTGTAACTTAGCAGGTTTTAACTTTTCCATTGAAACGTTTGAAACAAACCAGTTAAACAACTTAAAGCCTCCAGGCTAAAAGAGGCCGAAGCTTAAAGAACTTTATGTTCAGAATGAAAGAGGTTCAGGTGAGAATCAAAGTTTCCTTCAGATCAAATACACCAACCATCCTTAGATGATACTGGACCGGCTCATCATCATGATGGGACAGAGAGACTCTGTTCCCTGAGTTCAGGTCCAGAATCTGCTTTCTGTCCCGGAGCCCCGCTCACCATCCACCAGCTTCCTGAGCTAATAACACGGTGCACATTATCTGTGGAGGCATTTGAAGGACCGGGTTTATGGTAAATCATCACCATTTTAACCCGGAGTACACATACTAACACGAAGTTAGCTAAAGTCAACTATCTTACAAGAAAAGCGCCACTTACCGTCTTTGTGAAGCTTCAAATGCCGGACAAAATTGGACAAAGTCGTGGCATCTCCATCCGATATTCTCTTCTTGCATGTTTTACAAGCTGCAGTTCGTTTTTTATTTGAAAGTTCATAACGTACGTAGCCAAAAGAAATTACTCGCGGAAGCATATTTGAGCGGTTATTTCGTCTTTCGTTCCCTGAGCTCTGCAGCGTCACCGCGTTTTTAAAAATCCTGTTAATTTGATTGGTTGAGCTGCAGCTACGCACACATACATACATGAGGATAGAGGAGAAACAGAGGGACGGTCTGCGCATGTTGATACGGAATGAGTGAAATTAATTAATGACGCCACTTTATAAATAATGTGTTTTAAATTTTAAGACTTTGAGTAAAAATATCAAGTCTTTTCAAGTAAACAGCTTCAAATCGAGTCAAGTCCCAAGTCAATGGCATGAAAAGTCAAAGTCAAGTCCGAGTCTTTGAACATTTTTTTCAAGTCAAGTCTCAAGTCATGATTTTAACGACTCGAGTCCAAGTCATGTGACTCGAGTCCAAGTCATGTGATTCGAGTCCAAGTTCTTCTGCCCAGATAATTTATTTATATCTCAATAAATCCAGTGGACATGCAGAGGAGATAATAATGTTCCTGTAAAGGTGATCACAGTCAAATACGTTTTACACCAAGATTGAATCTTTGCAGGGAAAGAAAACTAAACAAACTGACGGCTTTAAAACTTTTACACAGTAATATTTCATTTTTAGATGAAATTCTTCATTTTAATTTTTTACCCTTAATTTTTCCACTATCAGAAGCAGTATGTTAGAAAATGCAGCAAACAAAAGCATTTCTACGTTAACTTTAAATATTGTAGAGTTAAATGTGAGGTCGACTGTGTGACAGATGAACCTCGACCCAAACTGAAGAATGAGGAAACATTCCTGCACAGCAGAGACACAAACTCATAAACATCTTCCAGTAAACGCCTTCAGTGATTAAAACCTGTTTGTAACTTAGCAGGTTTTAACTTTTCCATTGAAATGTTTGAAACAAACCAGTTAAACAACTTAAAGCCTCCAGGCTAAAAGAGGCCGAAGCTTAAAGAACATTATGTTCAGAATGAAAGAGGTTCAGGTGAGAATCAAAGTTTCCTTCAGATCAACATTAAACAAGATTAAATAAATTAATAAAATCTGTATTTGATAACATGAACATATCAGAGTCGTGTCAACATGTGGAGAAACTTCAACATTTCTAGGTTCTTGGCTCTTTGGCTCAGATCAGAATAAGCAGAAACTATTATTATTTTTATTGCTCTTTTGTTTCTGAGCAGAAACTTGTTGGTTGTTAGTTCTTTATAGATAAAATTGAAAATCTCCATTAATTTAATAAAATATTGATTCAAAATACTAAATATATTTAAAACATAAAGAACATTTAAACCAAAATGTAAATTTATTGTTTTTAAACATTTATTTCCTGGTATCAATGATCAGACAGGATTCCTGTCATTTCAACAGGTGAACACACCTCTGCTGTCAGAGGGGGCGGAGCCTGAGGTGGGTCCGGTTCAGGTTCTGGAGAATCGGGTCCAGTTCTCCAGTTTGCTCCGACTCGGTTTGTGTGAACAGAAGGAGAATCTAAGGTGAGTTTTAACTCCACTTTCTACTGGTTTCCAGTCCTGACTGGGTTTTCTCTCTTTGAGCTGCTGGACAGAACCAGAACTGGGCCTGGTTCTGGTTCTGGTTCAGAGCTGCAGCACCTGATTTCAACCAGGAACTCTGATTTTCTCTGAGTTTTCATCTGTAACCCAGACAACCAGCGGAGTTTGCTCCCAGTTTCATAGTGGAGTCAAAGTGGTACCAGTAGGTTCTGAGTGTTTGTGGCCCGGCTGAGATATCTGGGTTCTGGTTGGTGGATGGAAAATATTTCAATATGAAGTCAATAATTTATTGATCAGAGAGGATTTATCTGGGCTTTTATCAGTAGATTGAATCAGTCTGTGGTGACAGAGGACAACTGATCACATTTCAATCAATTATTGATCAATAATCAGTGATTATGGTGACATAACAACACAGCACCCCCTAGAGTATTTAAAAACATCCACAGCTGTTATTTAGACCTGAACAGTTAAAACATTAAAACCGGTAAAAACTATTGGACCCGATTTACACACCCAGCAGGAAGTCGGCCATTTTGTATCAAATGTTTTGTTTTGGTTTTTATTTCTTTATATTTTTGACATTTTGACCTTACAAATAAAAAGTTAACTAAAACTCTGAGATTTGGTTGTGAAAGCTCAGATGTTTAAGTTTCTTTAATACCAAGAAAACTTTCCTCCACTCCAACCGTCGCTCTATTTCTGAGTTTTTAAAATAATTTAGCAAATATTTGCATAATTATTGGTTCAGTCACAGTAATAATTTACTTTTAATAGTAACTGTTTAAATGTTTAATATTTTAATCACTGAAATCTTTCACTGATATTCCCAGCCTTCATTTTCTCCTTTAGTCTGAACTTGTTTTAATGAAACAAATCAAAGTTCCTGGTGAAGTAAATAAATCTACTTGTTGTTAATCTTTATTTTTGGTTCAGTGCTAAATGTCTGTTTATGTAATATAAATGAACTGAGAGTCTCTTTAGAATCACTGCAGCTTTTCCTCTTTGGGTTGGTGGCAGGATTTTGACCTTTGACCCAAATGGCTTTGTGAGTCTTTTAGTTTCCAAGTAAACTGTAGCAAATGTGTTAAGTTGTTGTTTTGCCATCTGGGAACCCAAGTTGGGAACCCAAGAAGAAGTTCAAGCCAGAATAGCAGAAAACTAGAGGAGCTTTCTGCAGCTGATGCTGCCACCTGGTGGCAGGAGCCACACATTACAGTCAGATGGCAAAAAGCAAGAGGTGAAGATGTTTACATCTCAACCTGAAGGAAATCAGACGAACAGTCAGGAACGTCATTTCTTGTAAAGAAAGATGTGATAAATGTATATTTATTCCACAGATGTTTTTTAATAGTTTGCTCTGACATTGTAGCTTTCATGATTACATAATTATGTTTTTCTTTAGGGGTCTGTGCTTGTGTGTTTTAAATAAGTACTTTTAGGGTATTTATAGTTCCCATTCCAACTGCATAAAATAAACTATTCATGAAATAAAGTCTGACACATAATGAATCTTCATTTTTTCCAGGTAAAAGATGGCAGAGAAACAGGAAGAGGATTTTGGTAAGTGATCAGAAGCAGAAATGAAGAATCTTAAAGGAACAAACTGACCAATCACAGCCTGTGTTGCTGCCATGTGATGAAGCTCAGCCTCAGTGTCTTTATTGTTTTCATGCTTCCTGTTCAGTGAAGCTCTGGTGAAACTAAAAGGAACCGAAGTGAAGAACAGGCCAGCAGCTCTGATACTTCAGGAATATTTACTATATACACTGATTAACTTATCCAGTAATCACATCATTTATTAATAATATATCTCAGACATTCTGTGTCTTTTATTCCAACACTTGGTGTCAGAGATGCTAAAGTTTAGAGATGGAGATGAAGAAAGAAAAGTGATGAAAATGTTAATCAGTCAATATTTTCATCACAATATTCACCAATAATATAATTTCCTTTTTTCCTAAAATAGTGCAGCTCCATATTTAGAAGGTGTTTCTTTTATTGTTCTTCCTGCAGTGAGGAAAGAAAGTGATGAACCAGAAGCTTCATTTGGTCTCATGTAGACAGAATCAGTGGTCGTCACTCAGATATGAGGCAGAAACACAACAACAGGTTTAGACCTGAGGAGCTGATCAACAGACTCTGAATCTCTGGATGGAGCAACATGAATAGTTGATCTTCATCACGTTTTTCTCTCAGACATCAGTTTGAATTAATTATGTTTCTGATTTCTGTCTGCAGAGAAAATACTTTCCAAGGTTCGCATTGAGTTTGTGGAAAGAGTTTCTGAGGAAATCCTGAATCAGCTCCTTGATGGCCATGAGGCAGATGGCATCTTTAAACGTTCAGAGAAAGAAGAAATTCTTCAAAAGAACCAAACCAGAGCAAACAAGGCCCGGGACACCATCGATGCTGTGATGAAGAAAGGACAGAGAGCCAGTAGATTGATGATCAAACGTCTTCTCAACATAGATCCTACCCTGTCCAACCAGCTGAGTTTGTCCTCCGACTCCTCTGATTTAGGTTAGTCCCTTCACCAATCATGACTGGGTGGAAGTGAACTCATCCAACAGTGACTAATTATAACAAAAATAAATGGAGCATTATGGTTGCACTCCACCTGCTGGGCTGTAGGTCAGAAACTATAGAAAAGTTTTCCTGTAGATTGGCAGGAGGTGACTCTTAGTGTGAAAACACTTTGAATGTTCAGCATGATGTTTGTAGTCCAGTCAATTTATTAACAAGCAAAGCTGTACCATTAATCTCCATGACTCGTTTTCTTCATGATTTGAATGTTTCATGTTTCTTCTGAATGAAATCCTCCTCATGGTCTATAATTTGAATGAGTTCTTTGTTTAAACATCCTGATAAAGAAACAATCAAATTAAAATTCAATGAATTGAGTCTTAATTTGTTCAAGTGTTTCATCTTGTGTTGCTAGCTCTTTGTACAGATTTTGATGATCGATGTCAACATAACCTCAAAAAGTCTCTTCTGGACACGTTCCAATCTATCTGTGAAGGCATTGCAATACGTGGAGAGAAAACCTCTCTGAATGATATTTACACAGAGCTCTACATCTTAGAAGGAGGAACTGCAGGGGTCAACCAGGAACATGAGGTCAGACAGATTGAAACAACATCCAGTAATCAAGGAACAAAAATAAACCTGGAAGACGTCTTTAAACCCAACCCTGGTAGAAAGCAACGGATCAGAACAGTGCTGACCATGGGAGTAGCTGGCATTGGAAAAACACTGTTAACACAGAAGTTCACTCTGGACTGGGCTGAAGGCAGAACCAACCAGAACATAGACTTCATATTTCCATTCACTTTCAGAGAGCTGAATAACTTGAGAGAAGAAACTTTCAGCTTGGTGGAACTTATTCATCACTTCTTTGATCAAATTAAAGACGCAGAAATCCGCAGCTTTAAAAAGTTTCAGGTTCTGTTCATCTTTGATGGTCTGGATGAAAGTCGACTTCGTCTGGACTTCAAGAAGAATCCAGTCCTGACTAACCCTTTAAAGTCCACCTCACTGGATGTTCTGCTGACAAACCTCATCATTGGGAAACTGCTTCCCTCTGCTCTCCTCTGGATAACCACACGACCTGCAGCAGCCAGTTTGATCCCAGATAAACCTATTGACAGGGCCATAGAGGTCAGAGGGTTCACTGACCCCCAGAAGGAGGAGTACTTCAGGAAGAGATTCAAAGATGATGAGGAGATGGCCAGCAGGGTCATCGCCCACATCCAGAAATCAAAAAGTCTCCACATCATGTGTCACATCCCAGTTTTCTGCTGGATCACTGCTAAAGTTCTGGAGCAAATTATGAAGACCAGAGAGGGAGGAGAGCTGCCCAAGACCCTGACTGAGATGTACATAGAGTTCCTGCTGTTTCAGTTCACAATCAAGGAGGAAAAGTATAAAGAAGGAGCTGAAGAAGCTCTAGAGAACAAGAAGCTGATTGAGTCTCTAGGTAGTTTGGCTTTAGATCAGCTGCTGGAGGGAAACCTGATCTTCTATGACAAAGACCTCAAACGGTGCGGCATCAATATCAAAGATGCTGCGTTGTTCTCAGGAGTTTTCACTCAGATGTTTAAAAAGGAGAGAGGAACGCGCAACATCTCCGTCTACTCCTTTGTTCATCTGAGCATCCAGGAGTTTCTGGCTGCCGTCTACCAACAGGAGGTCAGAAGTGATCAAGACGTTCCTGGAAGAAGAATACATAGAAAAATCTCTAGATGAGTTCATGAAGAAAGTAATGGAGAAATCCCTCAGCAGTAAAAATGGCCACCTGGACCAGTTTGTCCGCTTCCTTCATGGTCTCACTGTGGAGTCCAACCAGAGACTCTTAGAGGATCTGCTGGGTCAGACAGAGAACAGTCCAGAAACCATCCAGAGAATCATCACCAACCTGAAGGAGATGAACACTAAAGAATCTCTCCTGACAGAAGCATCAACATCTTCTACTGTCTGGTGGAGATGAACGACGTCTCATTTTATCAGGAGATCCAACGGCTGCTGGATTCAGGGAGAAGCTGAATCCAGCTTCTTCCTGAAGGCCAGAGCTGAACTGATTGTTCAGCTCTGGCCTTCATGCTGCAGATGTCAGAGGTTCTGGATGAGTTGGACCTGGAGAAGTACAACACATCATCAAGTGGACGACTGAGACTGGTTCCAGCTGTGAGGAACTGCAGAAAGGCTCGGTGAGTCCAGATGTTTTCATCGTGTGAATGCTGACTCAGCACTATTGTCCTCCTGTTTCTTCTTCTTCCTTCAAGTTGATTCTGGATGTTTTTTTTTTACCTTTAACCACTTCCTTCATCCTCTGGATGATTTCAGCCATTCAAACATCTAAACATTCAGTTCATCCAGCACAGCTGCAGCTTCTGGTTTTTAGACATTTTGATCTTTTTAAAATATTTAACTTTTTATCAGTTTTCAGGTTGAAATGAATAGAAAACCTGAACTCTAGAAAATGTTTGTTTTCTCCAAGATCCAATCAGCCAGAGAGATGTTTTAAACTTTAATCTCCTCTTCACTCATTGAGCTGCTGTTCCATAATTCACCTTTTAGGATCTTTGACTGTTTTTATAAAATAATTGTTAAGATTTGATGGAAAGTTGTACCATTAAAATAAACCATTGCATTAATTATAAACTTTGTGAAAAGTGTTGATCTTCTTCATCCCGTCATCATCCTCACCTCTTCCTCCTCCCACTAGTTTCCTCTGAGTTTGTAATTGAGACCAAAATGTGGTGATTGTTGTCTGGTTCCAGAAAAAGTCCTGATTTCTGTCAGATCCTCCCAAAGCTCTGAGAATCTGCTTCCAGAGCTGGAACCATTTTCCTAATCAACTCTTCTTCTGCAGCCTTTGTTGAAGCTGTTTGCTGTCCTCCATGAAGACCTGCAGAGACATGAGCTTCACCTCTTTAGACATCCCAGCCTCTTTAGTTCCTGGAGAACTTTCACTGCTTCACTCACAACTGGGAGCATCATGTGTCTGGTCTGCTCCCAGTTTCCTCTGTGGCATTGTGATGGACCGAGTTAAAACAGGAGGAGTCACAGGATATTAATTAGAAAAATAGGGTTTTTTATTTTAACCCAAAGATTATAAAAGGACAAAAAGATGAACTGAGCTCATAAAAGAGGTCAAAGAAACAAAACTGAACTCTGGCAAAAAAGTAAAGAAACTGGCTGCACAAACAAACATAACTGACCTAACAAAGAAATGACACACAGGGTTAATATACTGCCTGATCAGACCAATTAAGACACAATAGGGGCAACTAAAAAGAAACACAAAAACAAATAACAGTACAGCTAAGTTTGGCTAAACTAAAGACTATCAAAATGAAAATCAAAAATATTAAAGTTTAAATACTAATATTTACTTAAATACAAAACTTATCTAAACAAAGAAACTACAAATTTCCCCTGCCAGCAGGAACTAGTGGTGTAGTCCAATCAGCATTTAAGCCTGCTGAGCCCTGGCCCCCATCTTTTGTCTGGCCACTCCAAGGCTGGTAAGTACCGGCAAAACACAAACAAAAGGTCAGTATCAAGCAAACAAATTAAACTTAAGTTGATACAAATAAACATGCTAACTAAATGTGCGCGCCAACATAAAGAACAAATGTATCCAAATCAACTAATAAATGTTTTACTGAAACTAAAGTGTTGTGTTTGAATGAAAAACAAATTGTGCATAAAAGTTACCGACTTCAAAGTGTGGCCATGGATTTGGCCATCACAGGCATCATTTAATCATCTGCTGCTGGGAGCCGCGTTTCTATAGAATATGCTACTATTATTACTGATGAGGAGGATTCTAGATGCTGCAGCAGCAGATATGGGCTAAACAAACCCAGAGAGGCCAGAGGTCCACAGCAGGCTGGACTTCCTGCTCTGCTCACTTCATTTATAACTCACTTCCTGCTTGGTGGAAGATCTCAAGGAGCCAAACGGTCTAGTCCAAGTCAGAGCTGTGAGCAGCTCCTCCTCCTCTCCATCATCTCCAGTAGTTTCCTTCATCCAGCTCAGTCAGCCTCTGCATCAGCTGCTGCAGCTCCTTTGAGGCTCTGATGCTGCAGAGAAACTGAACTTTCCTTCACAGATGATAGAAGATCTTCAACATCTGACTGAGCTGAAGGTCTGAGGACATGAAGCCTGGACCAGAACCAGAACCAGAACCTGGACTGTAGTCAGGAGCTGCAGACTCTCTGTTGGGTCAAACTCAGGAAACTGAAGATCAGATGTTGATCAGATGATGACATCACTGTATCATATTTTATCTGTTTATGATCCAGATTGATTTCATTAGAACTGAATTTATTTCTTCTCTCATCACAGACTTGGTGGATGTTTGATCCAAAGGCTGAATGTGAAGTTTTGGCTTCAGCTCTGAAGTCCAACCCAGATCTGACTGAACTGGAAATAAATCAGATTAACATAAATGAAGGTGGAGATTCTGATATGAAGAATGTGTTTGAGATCCTGGAGAGTTCAGTCACTAAAGTGAAGGACCTGAGGTTTGTTTTCTCTATTTATCCAATAAAATCCTTAATTGATACTTTAATCCTTAGTTTAATTAATATTTAGTTGTAATATTTTAAAACAACTTGTTTAAATGTCAGATTCTAATTTCAAACAGTTTGACCTTATAAATAAATTATTTCCTTATTTCAGACTTTAGATTATTGAACCTTTTCAGTTTTTAAAATGTTTCTGACTGATGAACAAACTGAGTAAAATAATCCAAATGAAGTTAATTAATGATGGAGATGTTTCAGTTTGGTTGGTAAAGATTCAGATGGTTTTATTTCTGATTCTCATCTTTACATCCAGAATGAAATGTTGATCCTCCAGTCGAGCCACAAACACTGAGCAGTTCAGACCATCATTAATGAAACATCTAAGAAGTGACTGATTGTATAAAAGCAAATCTAGATGAGCTGAATGACAGTGAGGTTTGCAGCAGCAGCAGGTTCCTCCCTCTGTCCTGAAGCTGTGGTTCTGTTGGGCCGGGTCAGAGAGGAACTGTCCTCTTCAGTCGGTTGGAGCCTCGTCTCTGTGATGAAGCTTCATCAGGTCTCGTCTCCTGAGGAAATAATGGCCTCCATTGATTTCAGCAGCTTTAAGAAGAACCAAAGCCATTCATGGATAAACTGAGTGGTTCTGATCCGGTTACCAAGTCGGGTCTCCAGCTGATGATCAGAACCAGCAGAAATAGCTCAGCTCATCCAGGCTGCTGCTCAGAGAAAACTTTGAGTTTCTTTGTTGATCAAATGTTCTGGTTCTGCTGGTTTGGACTCTTTAACCCAGTTTGACTGGATCAGATGTTAGAATCAGTTCATCAAGTTTCTTTACATTCAGGGAAATTAATTTTCTACATTTTATTATTTATTTGTTCATATTTCAGTTTTAACTGCATCCTGTTGCTTCAGCTCATCTTTTATTCTTTATTCAGATTTATAGATGCAGTTTGTCAGAGACCAGCTGGACGTCTCTGTTCTCAGCTCTGAAGTCCAACCCGACCCATCTGACAGAACTGGACCTGAGCTGGACCAACCTGGACGGTTCTGGACTGAAGGAGCTCTGTGGTTTTCTACAGACTGAAGGCTGCAGACTGAAAACATTGAAGTATGTAATTATATAATTATTGATATTTCAGTGAATAATTATCTATAATTGATCATAAATCAAAGTTCATATCTTCTGATCTAATAAATATTTTCTGAGTTTGTTCCTGGATCCAGAGTTTAATTTAGTCCCTCTGAGTTGGACCTGCTGATCTGAGGTCAGAACAGGACAGCATTCGGACCCCCAGTGTGTAGAAATCCCCCTCAGGTCAAGCAGGTCAAAGGTCATTCAACCCAGTCTAGAAAAGTGAATCCCTGGAATCTGACAGGAACAAATCAATAATCAATGATTGATGCTTCAACACTTTGATCAGAACCTGGAATGATTTTACTGACTAAAATCCTCCAACACATCATGACCCAGTACCAGGTTCTGGTTCTGGTTCTGAAGTCAGCAGGTCTTTATTGAAGCAGCAGCTTGTTGGCTTTAATATTCATGAGAATCTTTAACTGGTTCTGTTGGACTGGTTCACCTGCATCCTGTTGGCTTCAGCTCATCTTTTATTCTTTATTCAGGTTGTTCAGATGCAGGTTGTCAAAGATCAGCTGTGATTTTCTGGCCTCAGCTCTGAAGTCCAACAGCCTCCGTCTGACAGAACTGGACCTGCAATACAACGACCTGAAGGATTCAGATGTTCAGCAGCTGAAACGTTTGTAAAGACTTTACAGTAAGTAAATGTTTGTAGTGAGTCCAGCTGCTGTCAGCATGTTGAACTAAACCCCGTTAGCATCAGAGCAAAGCTCCAGTGTTCCCAGTAAAGCTGCAGCTTCTCAGTGGGAGGAGAATGGTTCAGGCTTCCTGATTGGACACAGAGACAGAGATGAGTGTTGTTGCTGTGTCCATGTCTCCAGGACGTCCAGCTGGACTCCAGCGTCCAGCCGTCCAGCATGTCTAGAGACAGTGGTCCTCATTCATCAAACTGTGGCAGCAGCAGATCTGATCTCAGATCTGCTTGTTCTCTCAGTTCAACAGGAAACAAGTGATCAGGTTCATCTTGGTCACAGCTCTGAGATCAGTCTGACTGCAGCCTGGAAACCGTCTACTGGATGTGCTGCGTCACTGACTGCTGCAGGAGAGAGGCTGGCAACACTCACTGATCTGATCCTTCTTCTCTCTGCAGGATCAGATGATCTCTGTAACGTCCCATCCTCAAGACGTTCTACAGAAGCACCATAGAGAGCATTTTGACCAGCTGCCTCTCTGTGTGGTGTGGTGGTTGTAGCGTCTCCGACTGGAAGAACGTGAGGAGAGTGGTGCGGAGAGCAGAGAGGATCATGGGGGCCACCCTTCCCTCCGTTCAAGACCTTTCATCCCGGCGCTGCATGTCTCGAGGCCGAAATATCGTCAGAGACTCTTCACACCCACAGCATGGATGGTTCTCCCTGCTGCCCTCTGGAAAGAGGTTTCGAATCATCCGGTGAAGGACATCCAGGTTCCGAAACAGCTTTTTTCCACTTGCCATCAGACTGCTGAACTCCCAACCGTATTGCACTTGAAAATCTGGTCTCCACATTATATCTCCTCTTGCACAGAACAAAGAACTCTTTTACTGTTATTTCTTCACTCTATATTTTCTATATTTATATACATATTTACTGTCCTGAGCTGTATGCAACGAAATTTCGTTTTGTATTCACCTTGTGTATGCAATATGACAATAAAGTTTTAACTAACTAACTAACTAACTAACTAACTAACTAACTAACTAACTAACTAACTAACTAACTAACTAACTAACTAAAGTAGAGAACGGTCTCTGTGTCCTGCTGATCCTCAGAGGTTGAAGCTGCAGCAGTTTGAGTCTAAAGAGACTCGGACTGGATCCTGATGATGACCTCTGACCTCTGACCTCCAAGATGTCTGTCATTTAGTGTCTCATGTTGTTTGTCTCTGTGGATCAATAAAGATCCGATTCAAACTGGGCTCCATTTAGAGGCTTCATGGAGTTTTGATCTGAACTGGATTCAACTGGAAAGTTGATCTTTTTTCTCTCTGGTTCATTTTCATCCTGGAACCAGAAATGGTCTGAGATGGAAACATGGGAATCATTTCAGTTCAGCTCTGAATCATGAAAGACATTCAAACCTCTTTTCTCTGCTGCTTCTTCTTCTGCTGACAGGAAAATGTTCCTCAAAGCTCCACAGATAAAAAGATGCTTTACTGGAAACTGCAGAGAAACTTCAGCTTCCATCACAGAAACCAGTTTAACCAGTTTAGAACTGGATGTCCCACAGAAACTCTGATTGTTTTTGTGTTTTACTTTTTTACTTCCTGGTTTGATGTTTTATTGATCAAATTAACGAGACATTTTACATGTAATACAGTTTTTAAATAGTTAATATTTACTAGCAAAGTTTAAACAAAGTTGTAAAACAAATTATGTGACTGCAGCCGCGGATCACGTCATCGGGGGGCGGGGCCAATGGAAGCAGCTTTATGTACGTCACGCTGCTGTACCAGCCGACACCAATGCCCGCTAGCATCACAGCTAACATAATCATTTAGTAATACATTACGTGGGAGGTTCTGGGCTTTAATATCAACATTTGCTTTTATAAAAGTACTGTAAAAAATAGTCACTCAGATTTAAAGATCAATTTAATTCAAAAACAAGAGCGATCCAGAGAAGTCCTGTCAATTTTAACTTCCATGCTTGTTTGATATCTTGCTGACTAGAAAGATACCAAGTTGGCAAACTATTGCTTAATAAAATGTATAAATCCTGAATCACTAACAGATAAACTACAGAAATTAAGACTAAATTATAAAAGATATAACACTGTTCTGTTCACATTGTTACATTAGTGATTTGTAAAACTTGAGGGCAGAAGAGGAATTGATGTTTGAACTGAAATAAATATAAATCTGAATCTGGTTTGTTCATTTACATGAGAAATTAAAATAATTAATAAAAATAAATATATTCTTTGAGAGAACAAATCAGCTTCCAGTTCAAACCGAATACTTTAAAAAATATATAGGGAAATGTGTATAAAACAGTGATTAAATAGTAGCTTCATAAATGTTTATATCTCAAATTAAGGTAGTAAATCAGATAAAACCGAACCTGGGTTCTGTTTAACCACTGCAGTACTGCGTGTGGCCGCTGGGTGTCGCTCTATCTCCATTTTATTCCTGCCTGTCTAACGGAGCAGATTAAGATCAACCTGATTGATCTACAGGGAGTCAATCATTGGTTGGTTCTCATCCTGTTTGTTGTCCTTCATCTTCTGAAAACATCTGTATGGTTTTGTTTTTATTAAACTGAAGAACTTCGATTTGTTTCAGCCTCATCATGTTTATAAACTAAATATTTAATATTAAAAGTAGATATTTTTGTCCATATTAACCTTTTGAATTAAATATTTAGTTTATAACTCAGACATTTATAAATGTATGAAAAACATGGTGAAAATATGACCTTAAAAATGATCATAAATAAATAAAAACATTGTTATTTTTTATAATGTAATGATTTGTGGGCAGATTCAAGTTTTACTTGTTACATTTACTCTTTTAATCAGTTAATATATTATTCCAGTGTCTTGTGATAAATAACTATGTGCTGAAGGTCAGTGTGAGGTCAGGGATGTCTGAGTCCAGGTGAAGGTTCGTTCCTAAAAAGTAATTTTGTGCTTCAGCTAGAAAACAGACATTTCACCTGCAGCTAAAGAGGGAAGAGCTGAACAGAGTCTAGGGAAAAGTTATTGTGTGATGATTTGTTATTGGTAATTGCTAATTAGTTATTGTATTTGGTCTCTGGATGATGTTCTGAGATCCCAAAGATATATCTTTGTATCCTTGTATTCAATAAATCAGACTAATTTTACCTCACTGACTCTTTGTGCTGCTTTAATCCTTTGCATAAGGATGTAGGGGAGATTTACTGATCTTAACAGTTTGGTGTTTCCTCCCGGTTCCTGTGAAGGATTTATGGATTTGCAGTCCTGATCACTGCAGATTCACCTCTGAGGGTCGACCTGATAAATCAGGAGAGCAGAAACCTGTTGCAGTCGAAACTGTCTAATCCTGCATCTTGAGCTCAATAAAGCAAGAGTTTTTGTATCTGAGGCGTCGTTCAACAATAACTAAGTTAGTTTATAGAGATGGAAACGTGCCTGTCCAGTGTGCATCTAGACCAATAGGAGATGAAATTGCTCATCTTAGACATTTTAAAGAACAGTCAGCAGGTCAGCCTCCATCCAGGGAAAGAACTAGTGATGGATCCAGGGCCGTTTAAGGTCACCATCTAGGCTCTGAGCATTGGGAAGGTCCGGATGATGACCGACTGGTTTCCATGCTCCCCCTCAGCTTCCCATCTCTCCACATCACCCTGATGCAAACCAGACAGAGTTAAATTCAGATCCTTCATGTTTGGAGATGTTTAAACTGCCTCTGATTATTGTAGCTGGGTTATTTGTGATCCTTTAAAGACTGAAATGACAGTTTGTTTTGTCCGAATAGTGTTCAGGGCGTACAGTCCACCCACGAACTGCCTATCAGAGATGATCACTCCTAACTCCTCCCTCATACCAAACCTGTTCCCACCTTCAGTTGTCATAGCAACGCTCAACATTATCACCCCCCCTTTGAGTTTCACAGAGTTTAGAAAAAAACCTCACTGTGTTTACTCATATTAATGTATGTTTATAATAAAGCAGACTAAAACATGACATTATTGTTAGTATTTGCATGTTAAACGTTAATAAAACAGGTAAAAAGCTTTTTATAGATTTTCTTTAGCTTGCAGAATAATGAGGGATTTATTTGTAGAAGTGATTTTCCATAATGACATAAAACACTTTTAAAGAAACCAATGTTACATTTTGACTCTGCTGTAAGTTTCCTTTCTTTCTCCTGACTTTAAAAACAAAACAAGCAAACTCAAAGATTCATAAATACTTTAACTTCTTTCCTTGAAAGTTACGTCATAGAAATAACTAAAGGTGTACATTGTTTCACCAATATTGTGAAATAATGCACAATATTTGTTTTAAGAATGTAAAAAACATTTTAGAAACATGCATCATGGGAAGCTTTGCTGGCTCATCCCAATGTCACATCATAACTTTTCGCAGTATTTACATTTATTATATTACTTCAAAACAGCTTCATCTAAAAAGCTTCAGCCTATTTACATTAAGCACCAATAACAGAGAATGACCCTTAGTCTGCTGCTGCAGCTGTCGCTGAGTTTCAGTAGGACAACTGAAACCTGAACAACATCATTAAGTGTTTCTAGAAAAAGCAAAGAAGTCTGAGTCCGTCATTCTGCCAGCCTCCAGGTACGGACGGGGCACGGAGGAGCCGAGTAGAGCTGCCATTCTTAACGGCGTCTCTCATGAGGTGAGTGATGCCATGAGAGGGAATCCTGAAATGATTGGTTGTGAATTTAGTGAAACATCTCGTCCCTTATCTCATTAGGACTCAGGATGACAGAGAGGAGATTCAGGCCCAGCTGGTCAAACTTCAGCTGAACAAGGCCAGACGGGAAGTTTCTGGAAAACATGAGAAAGTAAAGGTGATGGTGGTGACAGAACCAGCTAACCCTCCTCATATCTATTCTAACTCATATATTGACAGGTCTGCTGGTTGGTGGCATGGATGAGGGGTAAGGGGTCAACGGAGGAGGAGTGGTGGGTGGACAAGAGGTCATGGAGGAGGTGTGGTGGGTTGACGAGAGGTCATGGAGGAAGGGGTGGTGGGTGGACGAGAGGTCATGGAGGAAGGGGCAGATCACCACGGGACAGCAGGAAGACGCCTGATACGTCTGTGGCCCCAAACCAGCAGTTGTACCCCTCAAAGGGGAAGGAGCCGATGTTTTGATGCTCCTCATCCTCAGGCAGCACCCAGAGAGCAGTGTGCAGCAGGACAATGGGAAGAGAACTGGTTACAATGACCCCGAACAGAGAGGCCATGATATCAGGGTCATGGCGGACCCCATGGTTTCCCTGAAAGGTCAGTAATGATGACCTGGAGTTACCTATTAAACCCTCAACGTTATGCCTTTACCTGATGATCTGTCCAATCAAACCACCTCTGTAGCAGGCTTCTCTGGGGAAACAGACTCTGTCAGTGACTCGGCCCTTCATCACCCAGACTGTGGAACATCCATTTGTTTGCTCTGTCACAGTGCCAGGTAATTTACTTGGACTAGACCTCATCACATTGGGAGCAGCCATCTTGTGCAGTGCTGATGGTTTGACAGTTTCTCTCCCAGATGGAAATGTTTTACCCTGTGGCTCTGTCAGAACTTTTGGACAGTATTTTTCCAGCCTGTGGAGGCCCAGTATGCAGACATGTGATCAGAGACCATCCAGCACAGTGCATCCTCTCTGTCTACCTGAGGTGGAAACCCTGGGTTCCTACCCTCCAGGTCTGCCACATGTCACCCTCTTCTATGGCAGCACAGATTACAGACGTATTGGTACCAGGAGAAACTCCAGGAGGAGCTGGGAGGTAAACCATGGTGTATTCTTTGGCAGAACGTGTCTCCGAGGGGTTGGCTGCAACTGCCTCACTACCAACTGAGCAACTGTAGCATGACGTCAGATGAAGCGTCTCCTGGGCCTTACAGCCTGAGTATGAAGTGAAAGAGCTGGGAGGAGCAGCTACATGTTATCCCAGCTTCACAAATTGTTTCCTTTGTCCAAAGCAGCTTCTAGTTTAATGCTTCCCCCCTAATCTCAGACGTTTCCAGTGTTAGTAAGATGTCATGATTGATGGCATCAAAGGCTGTTTTCAGATCTACAAATAAACCAATTGCAAATTTCCTTTTAGAAAACTGTCTATGATTTCTTCTGTTAATGTCATTCAGCTTCATGCTGTAACTGCAGGGAGGCTTAATATATTTTTCTTCATAAATTGGCTTTAATTGAGCTCAGTTTGACAGAGACTTTAATATTGTAAGTTTGTTGTTCTAACTCGTTCATCAATATTTTTATCTTCAACATATTTTTACAGTCTAAGCAAATGAAGATGAAAGAGGAAGCCAGAGAAATCAGGTGTTAGGAAACTAAAGACTTTCTGTCTCAGAAGAAGCTCTGACTCCACCAGATCACCAACCAACTCTGAGGATGAACCTTCACATCGTCTTCATGGTGGAAGGAGTTTTTCTTACTGAGCAGCTGGCTACATTTATTGTTGACTATTATTTTCTACTTCTAACATAAACAGGCAAAGACGACACCCAGAAATGTTTTTCCACCCGAGGCATCCCATCCCAATCATCATCAGTTCTGATGATGTCACCCACATGGCGAGTCCACAACGTCTTAAAATTGTAATCTTACTTTTTTCTTTGCTGTTTTCTGTACTTTTTAAATACAAATGCTTTCTCTGTTTAATTGCTCTATTGTTCTTTTTTGCAGGTTTCTGTAAGGTCCAGTGAACTGGAATGTTCTGTCGCTGATCCTCGCTGTTCTTAGGAAGGAGAAATGTTGTCTGCAGTAATATTGGAATACTGTGACATTGAATTAAAACAATGCTCTGTCCTTTAGGAAACAGTTTTCACATGTCCTGGTAAGTGACCAGAGTGAAGTTTGGCCCCCCACCATCTTCAAATCAGACAAAATCAGTGTCAAACGTTTGTGCAGCCAAAATGGGGGCCAACTTCACTCTGGTTCTAGGACATCAAATCACTACGTTGCCTGTAGGAATTGTTAATGTCCATCAGGTGTCAGTATTGAGTGACACAGTATCAACACAGAATCAACAGTTTTGCTTTGGGTCGAAACGCCTCATGACACCTCATCTACCCATCACTACCAGGTGGCATAAACTTGTTGAGAGGAAAAATATATTTTCACTTAAAGCAGAAAAAAAGTCATGAATCAGAAAAAGCTGTAGTGTTTTAATAAAACTGCAGATTAAGAGGAAATCCTCTAGAGGGTGCCTGATCTCCGCCTAAAGACTGATTCCAATGGGAACACATTGGAAAAAACCAGGAAACAGTTCTGAGATAAAAAAAACTCCTTGAGTAAACGCCCTGAGAATGAACTTTGCACCTGAGGATGAACTTTACACCTGCCTTCGTCTCCGACTGAAATCAAACTAACTCTGAACAAGGAGAACTGAGAGAGAACTGAGCAACTAGACGCTGAAACACAGACTGCTGCAGGAGGGAAAACAAGCAAATCAAAGTGAAAGTAAGTTCAGAAAGTTTCTACAAGAGAGAAACTGACTTACTGGTTTGACTTTCTGTCTGCTGTGGTTTCAGCTTCACTCTGAGACAAAATGGCTTCCAGATCAGACGATGATCTCTGCTGTCCGGTCTGTCTGGAAATATTTAAGGATCCGGTTCTTCTGTCATGTAGCCACAGCTTCTGTAAGGAATGTCTGCAGAAATACTGGAGAGAGAAACCAGGAAGAGATTGTCCAGTTTGTAAGGCGATATCATTCATCAAAGATCCTCCCTGTAATCTGGCTCTGAAGAATCTGTGTGAGTCTTTGTTACAGCAGAGAAACCAAACAGCTTCAGAGGATCTCTGCTCTCTGCACTCTGAGAAACTCAAACTCTTCTGTCTGAACCATCAGCAGCCAGTTTGTCTCGTCTGCAAAGACTCAGTAAAACACACCAACCACAGATTCAGACCCATCGATGAAGCTGCTCAGCAACACAAGAAGAAGCTTCAGGAAACTCTGGAGCCTTTAAAGGAGAAGCTGGAGCTCAGGAAGAAAGTTCAGGAGGAGTTTGATCAGACAGCAGAACACCTGAAGGTCCAGGCCCGACACACAGAGAGGCAGATTAGGGAGCAGTTTAAGCAGCTTCATCAGTTTCTAGCAGAGGAAGAGGAGGCCAGGCTGGCTGCACTGAGGGAGGAAGAGGAGCAGAAGAGAGGGATGATGAAGGAGAAGATGGAGGCTCTGAGCAGAGAGATAGCAGCTCTTTCAGACACAGTCAGAGCCACAGAGGAGGAGCTGAGAACTGCAGACGTCTCATTCCTGCACAACTACAAGGCTGCAGTGGAAAGAGTCCAGCGCTGCCCCCTGCTGGAGGATCCACAGCTGCCCTCAGGAGCTCTGATAGACCAGGCCAAACATCTGGGCAACCTGGCCTTCAACATCTGGAGCAACATGGAGACCAGGGTGACCTACACTCCTCTGGTTCTGAACCTAAACACGGCTGGTCCAGAACTCCATCTGTCTGAAGATCTGACCAATGGGAGGAGAGGAGAGAAACAGCAGCTTCCTGATAATCCAGAGAGATTTGATTATTACTGCAGGTCTGTTCTGAGTTTTGAGGGTTTTAACTCAGGGAACCACAGCTGGGATGTTGATGTTGGAGAAAGTAAATACTGGGAACTTGGTATGTTAGAAGAGTCTGTTCCGAGGAAGAGAGGCATACTGTCTGGATTGTTGTTTATATGGTTCTCTTCAGGTGAAAGAGACTATAAGTACACCCTTATATCTCTCAAATTTTGACAGTAGTGGTCACGGTGGGTGGTCCTGTTCGGGGAGGGGCAACGTGGGTGGTCCTGTTGGGGGAGGGGCGACGTGGGTGGTCTGGAAACGGGGGAGGGGGAGGGCAAACGTGGGTGGTCTAGAGAAACAGGTGTTTGCGGTTATGGACAGCAGCAGATGTAAGGGGTGTCGTTGGTTTCTTTCTAAATAAATGCCGACTGCGGGCTGCAACCTATGTTATCCTCTCCAAATATCAGAAAGTTTCAAAGATGTGTAGAATAAATTATGTTATTGGTGATCTGTTCACCGCTTCAAATCACGAATCATTAGCGCACTGTGTTAGTCGAGATTTGCGAATGGGGAAGGGGATCGCTGTATTATTCAAAAATAATTTTGGCCGCACGTCAGAATTAAAAGAGCAGAGTGAGTTATTGGGTTTTATTTAAATGTATTTTTTCAATAGCTAGGCCATATCCTGATTTTTTTATTTTAACAGAAAAGCTGGTGGGACAGTGTGCGGTCCTTCTACAGGGTCAACGTTTCATATACTATCTAGTAAATAAGCAGCGGCCGACTATACTGCACGGGTAAAAAAATGACTCATTGTTTTTTTTCATTTTTGGTAACTCTATCAGATTACCAAGGAAAAAGCAAGCCAGAAACCGTCATATAACGATCTCAGAAAGAGTCTGGAAGACATGAAATCTCACTGCGTTGAAAATAACGTGAAAAGAATAGCAATGCCACGGTTTGTAGAAAAACCTCTACGGATAAATACCCTTAATTCTTCTCTATTTGAATAATTGAACGCATTGCTTTATTTCCTTCAGAATTGGATGCGGCTTGGATCGTCTGGAATGGACAAAAGTCTCACAGATTCTGTAAGAGGTGTTTAAACAGACGGATATTACTCTGACTGTTTTCTTCAAATTAGTTCCAGACACTTTAGCTTCTTCGCCAACAGGTGTTTGTACCATCACTCTGTTTTTGGACAAAAAACAGTCTATTCATTCCCAGGGTTCTAACAATAACCAGTTCTAGACATTCCGGCACCTTTTCACTACATTAGATCATTTTCCTGTCAGGAATAGGGAGCGGGATCCTGAAGCATTTTTGCGCAAAGCCGGACAATACTGGTCATTTTAGAGATCTGTTCCGATCCGCAAACTTGCAACGTTTTTTTATTTCACAATGGATGTACTCACCGAATCCCAGTACAATGAACTTTTAGGAGGTAAGTTACAGCGATCTCTCTCTCTCTCTCTCTCTCTCTCTCTCTCTCTCTCTGTCTCTCTCTCTCTCCTCTTCTCACCCCGCGCTATTTTTTTTTTCCTCCAGACCTGGCTTCACAAGACAAGGAGAGGTGCGTGACGCCACGATCGGTCTACGGTGAGTATTTTAACGCCTTTTTAACCATCATTACATGACAGAAAATTAATTACTGCGTTTTTTTTTTGTTTTTTTTTGCAGGTGCACAGGGGGATCGTGTTTTTACTCAGAAGAATAGGCTTTCTCTGACTAAATCCCGACTTCTCTCGAGCAAACCTACAAACGAGCCGCAGCGCAATAAGCCGGGCAACGGTGAGTTAAAAATAAATACAGTTTCACATAAGGAGGAATAAAACCGAAAATGTTCTAACCGTTATTTTTCCATTATTGTGAAGGCGTTTTTGAACCGGAACCGGTAGTGAGCCTTCTTGACACGGACACGGAAGAAGAGCAGCTTTATCCGTCTCAACGTTACAACGATTCATATCAGAAAAACCCATCCACCCTGTATCCTACCGTGAATTTTCGACAGTTCGACAACGTCTATGCGGAGGGTCATCAAGCCGACGGACCGAGAGATCAGACCACGGCGCCAGAGGCAGCTCCAGCGTTAGCTAACGCGTTCGCTCCAGCTTTAGCTCCAGGGCTACCTCTGCCAACGGCTCCCGAACGTCAGAAGGCACCGGAGGATCTGCGGTTTGAACCAGTTACTCCACCGCCATCGCCACGACCCCCGTTCGCGAACGCGTTTGTGGCTACGGCCCAGTGGGCAGGAGTTCATCCGGCGGACACGGAGAGAGAGCAGGATGACAAAGTGCTAACCGGTGGTGTGAAGAAGCGCCGGGCAGACCCTGTTCAACCAGTTTCACGGGGCGGAATTAAAGGTCGGTTTATGTTTTGTTTTTCATGTTTTTTATTTAGACGAGACAAAGTCTAATTTTTTGTTTTGTTTTAAATCAAAGCGCTAACCGGGGGTACAAGGAAGCGCCAGGCAGCAGGCCCTGTTCAAGCAGTTACAAGGGGCGGAATTAAAGGTCAGTTTGTTTCTTTTTTTTCATGTTTTATTTAGATACGGGCCCTATATTAAGACAAAGTCTCATTTTTTAACAGTGCGAAACGGAGCGACCGTCGCGATTGAATTGATTTCAGGTATTTGTATTATTTATATATATTTAAAGAAAATCTATTAAAATTGTATCTTAAAACATTTTTTTGTCTCTAGCCGCCCTGAAGCTTATGAATGAAGATGAAGTCCACGGGCACGGGCTGACCAAGAAGGAGAATATCCTAGAAAGACAACGCTTGGAGTGGGAGAACAAGACATATGCTTCTGTCTTACTTGAAGTGAGTCAAATCATGTTACTTACACGTTAAACGATTCATCAGGAGTGTTTTTCTTACTGTTTTTCTCAGGAGTGTTTTTCTTACTGTTGAATGACTTCTCAGGGGTGTCTAATAACTTTATCGAATAGCTTATTTTCTATTATTCTCTATTAAACGAATCCTCAGGGCGTTTTTTTACTCTCTTTTTCTGTATAAATTATGGATGAACCACCAAATAGACCTGATTTAGGGGAATTAAGGGGCCAGCTTGATAATTTATTAACGAGTCTAAGTAGCACCCTGCAAAATACCGTATCGCAGCGATCCGTCACTCAACCGATCGGTCCGGTTAATAATTTACAGGCAACCGAATATGCATCGCTCGTGCAGAATTCTATTAACGTTTTGAACAGACTGTCTTCAGCGTTGGAACTTTTGCAACATTCACCCGGTGCTGCAGACCCCCCACTCCCTCATGCAACTGCTGCAGAATCTTCTCTCCCTCCTGCTGGTGCAGACCCCCCTCCTCTTCTTCCTCTCCCTCATGCAACTGCTGCGAAATCTTCTCTCCCTACCGGTGATGCAGACCCCCCTCTTCCTCCTCCTTCTTCCCCTGTGCTGCTACTTTCAAATCCCCTCACGCCACCGCTTCTTTTCAGCAGGGTGGAAATATCGGAAGCGAACTCGCGTCTAACCACCTCCATTACGAGTTAGACGGTTCAGATCCCCCGTCACCGCTGCTTGAACGCGAACGTTTCAATAACGTTGAACTTAGACGACCCTTCAGAATTCCTTCAGGATGCGATGGTTCTGCGCCTGATCTTGCCTCATATTATGTACAAGTTATGGGGGTTCTAGACAGACTAGCGGATGATGCGGGTTCTTTAGCCAGACGAAATGACATCGTTCAGCTGGAACTGGTTGGAGATAATTTCGCCAGGCATTTAAATATTCACGTTAGCAATGACGGCGACATACAAACAGTGTTTATGAATTTTCTGGACGAAATAGTGCAATCGAATGCAGAGCTACCTGTGCACGGTGAACTTGAATTTGTCTTACAGATAGTAAAAAATCCTTCAGGAGGGGTGAAACGCAAAGCAGTCAAAACTTTAGCCTGTGAACTCATTAATAAAAAAAGACGCCATCTGTATGATGTACATAATTTTGACAATAAACTTTGTTTTGCCATCAGTCTAGCGCATGTATACAACAACCATTTCACGGATTCGGAAGCAGAACAACAAGGCAAACAATGGCAACGCGAGGCAGGGCTTACTGATCAAACACCCGTTACGTTTACAGACGTGGAAAAATTTGAAAACATAATCCGGCGAAAAATTGTGGTGTTTCATAAAAACTCAAAAAATCCCGTTTTGTCTAAATTTGAGACCGCGTTCCAAGACCGCACAAATACCTGCTTCCTGCTCTTGCATGAAGGGCATTACTACGGGTTAAAAAACGTGGAGGGGTTCTTCGGTGCAAGACATTTTTGTCGGTACTGTTTTAATGCTTACGATACCCCCGCCACGCACTCGTGCGAAGGTTATTGTCAGATATGCTGCAAATTTCCATGCATCGGCCAGGACTACAACCCTGTTTTTTGTCCCGACTGTAACAGGTCCTGCCGGAACTCCGAATGTTTTGACAAACACAAGAACCCGGTGTTCAGACCTCGTGCTGAAATCTTTGCGAGTGAATGTGAAATTACCAAAATGTGTACGGTCTGTAAAAGAATATATCATGTGACAATCACTAAGCAGGGGAAAGAACACGCGTGCGGAACAAAATGCATGATTTGCGGAGAAAAAATAGAACCCGCTTCAGCTATAACCGACAGCAAACATCTTTGTTATATTCAACCTCTCGCTAAAACCGATCAATCGGATGACAAAATTGTTTTTTATGATTTCAAATCATATTTTGACCAGAACGGCGTGCATGTCCCATTTCTAGTCTGCGCCAAAACTTTAAAAGGTGACTGCTGGTTGTCATACGGCCTTGATTGCGCGCAGAAATTTATACTTCATTACAGAAAACTCATGTTTAAAAATTCCGTATACATAGCACAATTCCAGAGGCTACGATTCGTACATTCTGTTGAATGCCATGACTGAACTGGGTATTTCTCCTAGCATCATTATGACCGGGAGTAAGATTCTTTGTTTTACTGAGCCTGATTACAAATTGAAATTTATAGACAGTCTATCATTTCTTACTATGAAGCTGAGGATGCATAAAAGCTGCCTAAAGCGCTGGGCTTTAATGATAAATCAAAAGGCTTTTTACCTCATTTATTCTCCTCCAAGGAGAATTTGTGCTATGTCGGCCCCTACCCTTCAAAAGATTATTACGCCGTGGATCGAATGGACCCTTCTCAGCAGCGCACATTTACTGACTGGTACCAGGAAGCCTCCAAAGAGGATTTTGACTTTGCAAAACAGGCCCTTCATTACTGTCAGAACGACGTGTAGATTCTTTTTCAGGCATGCGTTAAATTCAGAGATCAATTTTTCCAGGAGACGGGGGTGGACCCGTTCACCAGAATAACAATCGCTAGTGCCACAATGAAGGTGTTTCTCACAAACTTTCTCGAACCCGGTACATTAGCGATACCATCCCCTATGGATTACAGAAATTCGTCAAAGACTTTCTCTAGTGCATCCATCCAATGGCTGGAATGGATCATGTTTGATAGAAATATATTTATTGAACATGCGTTAAACGTGGGAGAAAGGAAAATCGGTCCGTACTTCGCAGATGGATTCTGCATCGTTTCCGGCGTTCCAACTGTCCTAGCTTTTCACGGCTGTTTTTGGCACAGCTGTTCTCAATGTTTCATTCAAAATGAAAAATGTCCTTTGAGAAACATCAGCTTTGAACAGATCCGTGCGGCCAGCGATGAGAAAGACAGAATCCTGCAGTCCGAGTACGGCGTTCGACTCGAGGTCGTATGGGAGCATGAATGGGTCGAATTGAAGCGATCTGATCAGAGGGTGATTAATTTTCTTGAAAAAATGAAATTTCCAGAGCCTCTGACACCGCGCGACGCCCTTTTTGGGGGGAGAACTTCCGCGTTCAAATTGAGACACACCGCCGCTGCTGACGAAACTGTTCACTATGTGGATTTTACATCTCTGTATCCCTATGTGAACAGCAGATTCCCGTATCCTTTAGGACATCCCAAAATAATATACAAAGACTTTGATCATCCTGACAACTATTTCGGCTTCATCAGAGCGGTCGTCTTTCCTCCTAGAGGCCTCTATTTCCCGGTTCTGCCCTACAAAACAGCTCGCGGTAAGCTGGTGTTTACGCTCTGCCGTACCTGCGCGGAAAAAATAACCAGACGACTTCCTGCGCACACAGCGATCAGGAAAGGGCTCTGACCGGCGTCTGGGTGAGCGTCGAATTTCAGAAAGCATTACGCTGCGGTTATTACGTGGGGAAAATCACAGAGGTGTGGCATTTTGACAGAAGCAGCAGCACAATATTTAAAGAGTTCATACACACATTTTTGAAGGGCAAGCAGGAAGCTACCCTGCTGAAGCGACTGATCAGGAAAGCAAGGAGAAGTATGTGAGAGAGTACAAACTGCATCAAGGCATCCAGTTAGACCTGGAGAAAATTGCATTCAATCCTGCTAAAAGACACCTGTTCAAAAATATCCTTAACGGTTTCTGGGGCAAGACTGGCCAGAGATCAAACCTGACACAGACCAGCATCGTGAGCAATCTCAGCGATTTCTTTAGTTTCTTATTCTTAGGTAAATACGACGTCAAGTACTTCCACTTTCTGAACCCTGACGCCTGTCTGTTGCAGTGGATCCACAACAACAAATGTGTGACCCGCCCGAGCAAGGTTGTGAACGTTTTCATTGCATCATACACCACTTGTTACGCTCGTTTGAAATTGCTTGCATGTATGGAGCCTTTACAGCAAAACGTACTGTACGTGGACACAGACAGTCTGATTTACGTGCTCAAAGACGGGCAGGAGCTGCTGCAGCTCGGAAATTACCTGGGGGATCTTACTGACGAGCTCGATGGTGATACAATTCAAGAGTTCGTTTCCACAGGGCCTAAAAGTTATGCTTTTCAAACAAAGAACCAAAAGAAAATTTGATGCATGTGAAAGGGATCACTCAGACGCGCGAATGTAGTCAGATAGTCAATTTTGACAGTGTTAAAGAGCTGGTGGAAGGTTACTTGAGCGGATCCACAGACGATGTGATTCAGATCCCACAAAAAATGATCAGGCGTGATAAAAGAGGGTTCACCTTAAAAATGCTGCATTCTTGAAAAAGTTACGAGTCATTTATGACAAACGCAGACTTTTCCTGACGGGACAACCTTACCGTTTGGATACTAAATTGTTCATCCTAAATTTACAGAGGGGAGTAAAATAATTTTAAGCTTTTTTCTATTTCTCTTTTTATTTGATATTTTCTACTATTACGGGTATAAAAATGATGCATTCAGGTTATGTACAAGAAACGTTATTTGATCATCGATTTAAAATACCTTTTTTATGTCTCATCGTCGGACAGAGCGGCTGTGGAAAAACTTATTTTGTGCAGAAAATGTTGACGGATTGTAGCCATGTGATGACCCATGTGCCTGATATGATCGTATGGATATATAACTCTTTCCAACCTATGTACACCGGATTGCAAAAAATGAATAAAGACATCAAGTTCATCAAAGGTTTACCTGACTCTTTTGAAGATGAAGACTTGTTTCCATCAAATAAAAGAATTTTAATAATCCTTGACGATGTCATTTTTCAAGCCTCGGAGCATCCTGAAGTGGTCAAATTATTCACAGAATACAGACACCACAGAAATTGGAGCGTCCTACTGTTGACGCAGAACCTGTTTCATCAGGGAAAGTACAGCCGTACTATCAGTCTGAACAGTAATTATATGGTATTGTTTAAGAACCCGAGACACAGATTGCAAATAAATATTCTAGCCCGTCAAAACTTCCCATCGGCAAAGGCTCGTTTTTAGAATGTTTTGAAGACGCTACAAAAGAGCCGCACGGGTATTTAATTCTCGACCTTACTCCTACCTGTCCAGAACATTTTCGGATCAGGTCGGGCATCCTCCCCAAAGAGTGGCCAGTCATTTACGTGCCTAAAACAAAGTAAATCATGTCTGCGAGAATAAAAAGGAACGCTCCCCTGCTCAGGGCTTTGTATAATTCTACGCCTCAGAAGAGAAAAGACATCTTTAGTCATTGCTCGCCTGATTTTCTAAAATCTTTGTGCGAGTTATGCCTCAATATTTTAAAAGGGAACTTAAAACTTTCACCTTCTCAACACCGGAAACTGGAAAAACAGAAGAAGATCATCAGGCTGCTGGCTGACAAACGAACGGGTTTAAAACGTAAACAGGCCGCTCTTAAGAACCAGCGAGGAGGTTTCATTCTGCCTATTTTAGCTGCGCTGGCTCCCTTAAACGGAAACTTAGTGGAAGGGATTATCACGAAATAAAATGGCTCAAAAGATGTATCTCATCTCGCCGCAGCAGTTCAAACGTCTGAATCAGCCGGAGCTTTCTATCAGACAAACGGCTGAAGATGATTTGGATTCTAAAATGAGAGCGGTTTTGTATGAAACGGGGTTAACTTCATACGAAAAAATTAGAAAATATGATGCCTAGCTACAGAGATATCTGACTCTAACCAGGCAAGGTGAATTAGAAGAACCTAAGTTAACTCTCAATCTGCAGAATGGCGCAGAGACTGAACGCAGCTCCCCAAAGATGATTCTAATTTTGAAGATGAAAACGAATTGGATGAAACGGCTAAGGATGCGGTGAACGTGTTTTCTGGCAGAGATCGAAAAAACGCTGAATACATATTAAAAAAACTGTCCAAGAGTAATAACGGGTGGACGCGCAGAGGGGAATTTGTTCACGAGGGGCGAGTGACCGAAGGGTCTCATTTGGTCGATTTATTAAAGTCCCTTTTATCGCCTTTTAAAAGACAAAAAAGAGGGTCCATGCCTGCGGGCTGGGATTCTTTCCTTTATGCTCTGCACGAGTTAAATATCCCGGTTTCTTCAGTTAATAACCCGCATGCGCGTGAAGAATACCTGCGTTTCAAGACAGGAGGTGAAGAAGAGAGAAAAAAGGAAGAAGAATATTATAATTTCTCCGTCATTTAAAGGATATACCCTTCTTCCAAAAAAAAAAAGAAAATCATCCTTTCACCGTCATTTGACGGTTACATCGAAATCGCTAGCGGAAAAGGGGAGCGTAAAAGACCTTCAAAATGGGTTGATTTTTCCCCATGAGACTTTATTTTTGTTGTTTGTTTTTTCACAGAAAAAGACAGATTTTTTAAATAAAAAGTGGTTTATTGAATTTATTTTCTCGCGTACATTTGTTTCGTCTTTGCAAATAACATTCGTCAGAATTACACTGCAAAAAAATTTTCACAAATAATAACATTCACCAGAATTACACTGCAAAAAAAATTCACAAATAATAAAATTCGGCATAAATTACAATTTGTAACAATCTTTAAACATCTGCATGGAGCACGTACCCTGGTTAAAAGAACAATACTTGCGGTTTTTTACGCAACGCTGATATTTTTTTACAAAATTTGAAACCATGGCGTCGTTTTTATCACATCGTCGCTGTACAAATTAAGTACTTGTTGTAGCGATAAACTGCGAGCTCTGTTGCACAAGTAAAATACACAGTGCTGCCCGCACACCACGGACGTGACATCTTGCAGTTGTTTGTCATGATACGTTATTTCTGACGATCTCTCTTTTAAAAACGTTAAAATACTCGCGGGATAAATTTCAGATTGTGGAGGGATACCGTAGGAGTCGAAAAAAGAGGCGACGTTTCCTTCCAAGGTGATAGCTAGCCAGTGCTCTCCAGGCATATCTGAGGGGTGTGTGTTTACAATCAAATAGGCCGGTCCTGCGTAATTACGCTCGAGAAAAGGCAGCTGATCGGACGCCCAGACTCCCCGAAACCGTTCCCCTAAATAATGATGCAACAGGCTCTCGAGCTGGTGATTATTCATAATTTTAGTAATAATCTACTAAAACCTGTCGTCTCGAATTGATCTCCAAAATCGAATCATAGCACGCGTATACTATCAGGGTCGTCGTGTGTGGTAATGGCTCTCTGAACCGGATTTCCAGCCTTAAGTTACCGTTAGAAACGGGCGATAGAGCATCTGTGTCTTCCGTAGGTGTCAAGCCGAATAAAAACAAGGCATAACCGTGGTTGAATTCTAACCGATCAATCGGTAGAGAAAGATCTTTTAAATGACGACCCGTCGCCGTATATATGCTATAAAATTCTCTGACAGAAATACCGCGGTTGAATTGGGGCTGGAAAGCTTTGGCAGGGATCTGTCTGCCCTCCTGGCATAGCGCCAAGTATTCTGCGTCCATGTGTTTAAAGTTGAACGGCGAGAGATCTCTCCGTCCCGTGAAGGCCTCGTGGTGGACCATCCCCAGAACGACATATTTAGGCATACACCCCAAAAAGAGGTTCTCTTGAGTATATATCCTCGAGTTTTGAGGCATCGAATATGTTTTGACGTTAACTCTGGAAAGCGGATACAGGGCGTTCCCACGCATTAAAGCGGAAGCGTGTCCTAGGCACACCGCTGGGGAAACTGACACTTTTTGAATAAAAAGAGAAGCCCCCAAAATGTGTAATTGAAAGGTCGAATCCCGGGCCCCCATCAGACAGAATGCGTCACTGGCTCTTGTTAATTTAATTCTCATATCCACTGAATTAAGCATACTCCTCTCACAGAAAAGCAAATCAGCGTGAAGCGCGCCCAACAGGTGGACTTCGTTGGATTCTGAGGTGAATGAAGCTCTTTTATTTAACCCCTCCTTCGGGCCGTTGTTTACAACGATAGAATCAACAGCGCCTGCTGTGTCTTTGTAAAACATCCCAGCGCTAAATTGACTCTTTAGCGTATCTTCAGAATAGTTGAGCAGCGTCTCTATTATCGACCTGTACGGGTGGGTGGAGCTTGATTGAGATATCAAACGGTCCAGCAGCGTGATGTCGCATTGTGAAAATATCATGTTAAGAGGATAATTAATTAATCCAACAGCGGCCCCGCCGTCCAGGTCTGATCCATCGGCTTTCGTGATCTTCACCCGCAGGTGCAACAATGCCGAGTTTAAGTCCAGATATTTCTCGCTGCCGGGAATCACAAACTCAATAGGTCTTCCTCTAGTCAGAGCTGATACGGGTAAAATCTCCATGTAAATCTTGTCTTCTATAGATAGCTGGGTCATGGGGGCTGAAAATATATCCAGCTCTGCTAGTGTGCATTCGGCCGATTTGCTATGCAGAAGAGCCATTGTTAATATTATTATTTAATGAATCAGCCCCGTTAGTTGAATATGTCCCTGTTAGGAGCAGAATTTCTTCCCTTAGCTTTGCTTCTCTCTTTTGATTTCTGTTGTTTAAGCGATCTGCGTTTTTGTGACTTCTGCCGCACGCGCTGACACAGGGGTCGCTTCCTCGCTCTTCTCAACAGAACCATAATTCCCGACCCTTCTTGATTAGAACCAGATAATTTATTCATTGTTTTTCCGATTACATCCGTCGCTATGTTGACCGCTGCTTTTTTTAAGTGCGGTTTAGCCAATGCGTAACCTGATTTAAATAGAGGCGAGACAAATCGGAATAATCTTGAAAAGATTGATCCGATACCGCGGCCGTACATTGTTGCAGATCCATAAAAACCCGGTAAAGCTCCGCCTACTTGATTATGATAATATTGGATGAGCCGCTGAGGGTCGTCCCTTAAATTTACCGGAGTCATGTTACCGCAGATTTATACACTCCTGCCGAGGTAAAAAATAAATAAATAAATAAATTGTTCTCTTCCACGCTGCAGCACCGAGGTTTTTTCAGGGAATGAATGAGCGGGCTTGTCATCAGTCGTTTTTTATAGAAATTTTTTTTCTGATCAGAGTTAGTTCTGTTATTATTACCTCAGACTTCTTTGCAGCTTTGCGGGTCGCAAATGCAATTTCACAATCGTCTTTCCATAGGTAAATTTTATCGGTACGTTCTGGTCTGATTTTAGCTCTATTTCTATATTTTCAATATGTTTCCATGCCACAGGGAGATAATCAGGCGGGTTAAAGGTCTGGGTAATTATATCGCCAAATTTACCTTCCACTTCAACCGTACGCAGCAGAGGTGCGTATGCATCTCCCACTATCTGCGGCTCTATCACGTCGCTGTAACAATAAAAGTGGTAGAAAGCCGCTTTTCTATCCATCGGATGAGGAGTGCTTTCATGTTTGAAAGAAGACATCCATTTTCCCGGATCCATACCGAAAATATATGCGACCGGCCCGTGAAAACGTAATTGATGCTCGGGGTTTGCTTCTTGAAAGAATAATCTGTTTTCAACAGGGCTCATATAAAAAGAAATTCCGAGTCTTATCGCTCTAAGATGAGCTTCAACCTCATTTTTTAACTGCGATATTGTGTCATAATATCCGGGTGTGAAATTTCTGCGTGAAATTTGCTCTTCCCCCCTCTTCCTCCATTCAAAGAACGCTGATTCTTTTTGGAACATTATACCAAGTATGCGGATAAGAAACTTCCGTTAAAGCCACTTGCCACGATCCTTCTAAATTAATATGCTGTGCTAGATTGACGCGGAAACTTGAAGAGGTATTGTCTTTGAAAACACTGTGTCCGGCGTTTGACGGTAAAGTGACGTAAAATCCATGATCCTCTACACCACGAGCCATAACGCTGTTTTGTGTGAGATGTCATATTGACACGCCTCTTTATATATCTCGAAGTTCATCTTGCCTGATCCAGCTGTTGAATTTTTCCGGCCAATTTTTCCATCGTACGAACACCTGCTTAATTCCTTTGACGGTACGGCGTTTTAAAATGTTCTCCACTTGGAACATTTAATCTTTACACAATCTCACTTTTTGAAGTTCATACGAGTAAAACATTCCTCTAATTGCTTCACCGTCCAAATCTTTGAGTTTGTATACAGGGGGAGACCGATATATTTTTTCAGACACTGTGAACAGCTCGTCTGTAAAGCTTTGTTCATACTTCTTTTCAAAAAAGCCGCACGCTCTGGATACTCTGACAAGATCCCCTTCTTTAAATGCAGCCCTGGATGGCTTACAGTAGCTGTTGGTCGGTTTAAGATACATATTTTTGAATACTTGAAGGGCGTTTTTATCATCCACTTCCATGGGGGTCATCTTGATGCTGGTATGGTAAGAGTTATTGTAATTTTTTAGCAGGTGCGGGAGCACGTCGATATAACGACGGGTATTGTTTGCGGTAAAATATCTCCACATACGTGTTTTTAAAGTCCTATTAAATCTCTCAATAACTGAAGCTTTCGTCTCGCTGGCTGTGGCGAAATGCACTATGCCGTGTTTAATCATTAAACTGTTAAAGTTTTTATTAAAAAATTCTGTGCCTGCATCCGTCTGAAGTTTTTTCGGTATCCCGCTGTCTCTGAAAATTGATGTAAAAGCTTTGACCACCTCTGAAGCAGTCTTGCTCTTCAGTGCATATGCCCGTTTGGAAAAAATATCTATTACCGTTAACAGGTAATTATAACCGTCATTTTGTTCTGACAAGTTTCTCATATCGCAAAGGTCTGCCTGAAATTGGTTTAGCAGCCGTGTTACAAAAACTCTGTTTCTGGGAAAATGCACCCTTGTTGGTTTATGCAGAGTGTAGCTGTCTTGTCCTGATAAAAAGTCTTGAACTTTTTAATTGCTATATGCTTTCCAGTTTCGCGCTGCACAGCTTGTTACAGTCTTTGAACTCCACCGAGGCTTCCTGGATGTTCGGGGTTGTAATACACCTCGTTCAATAACTCAGCCTACGCCATTTCGTCTTATCCGGACGAGGGTGGTTTAAGAAATGAGAAAATCAGACGGTCAAAATGTATTTATTTGTTTTCTTTAATTTCAAAATGGTATTTGGAAAATACAAAATCCAGAGAGAAACATCCGTAATATAAAAATCGTGCAATAACACTCAAAAAATTTTTTTGTTATCTTTATTTTCAAAATGGTATTTAAAAAATGCAATAAAAACATTCGTAATATAAAAATCATGCAGTAACACTCAAATTTTTTTTTCTTATCTTTAATTTCAAAATGATATTTAAAAATGCAATAAAAACATTCATGATATAAAAATCATGCGGTAACACTAAAAAAAATTTTGTTAACTTTAATTTCAAAATGATATTTAAAAATGCAATAAAAACATTCGTAACTTAAAAATCATACAGTAACACTCAAAAAATTTTGTTATCTTTAATTTCAAAATGGTATTTAAAAAATGCAATAAAAACATTCATAATAAAATACAAAATCTAAGAAGAAATTAAAAACATGCAATTTCATAAAAACGGTGTTTAAATTGATTTAAGAAGATACAAAATCTAGGTTGAAACTAAGGCAATAGCAAAAAAAAAAATGTAATACCGGCGTCATGAGGACTTAATCGTCACCCTGAGAATAGCAGTCTGAAACACAGCGGAGCTGTCTCAGCTTTTCCTCTGTCATTTCATCATACATCTCACTAATAGCGCTCTGGAACCTGAACGCAGATTTCAGTTCGCACAACACAGTTTCAGCTATTACCTTCACCACGGGGTCGTCCGCATGCATATTATGTTGTTTCAATAGATTCTGAACAGCCGGAATGAAACGCGGATTCAGAAGCCTCCTCATTATTCTGTAAAAATGTAGCTGATAAAAGTCCTCTTTCGAGGCATTGGTGCTGCCGCTGACTCGGGTGATCGATTATACACCCATGACAGGTTTCTTTGATGTGCTTCAAACAGGTGATGTTGAATAAGTGAAGCAGGGCGGTCTTGACTACTTTTATGAGCGTGGTTGACAACCAGCCATCAACCTCGTCCTGGTGTGATGCAGGGGAAGGCGGCGGGGTCGATGGGCATCCGGAGTAATCGCTGGCTTGCTCTGCAGCGTCTGCGGAGAGAATCGGTGAAGCTGGAGGCCCTGCTGGACAGCCGTAGCTGTCGTCAGCCTGCTCCGCTGCGCAGGGTAGCGGTGTAGATCGAGTGAGGAGCCCAGTTCCAGCTGAACCATGACTGCTCGGTGGAGGTACTCCAAAGTCATCGCTGATCAGACCCGCAAGTTCCCCCTCCTCCTTCTCAGGAGGAGGGGGAGCTTCCCCCTCCTCCTGGGACGCAGTCTCTGCACCATAATCCGGTATGGTCAGCATTAAAAAATCCGTAGGAGACATCGCTGAAGAAGAAGCAGAAGAGGAATACAGGACCGGTGACGGCGGATGGTACGGATCCATGTTGTAGCCTGGTGGAGATGCCGGAGAAAACATACTCTCCGCAGATCGGCCGGATTCATCCCAACATGAAGTCCACATTACTGGTTCGTGTGAGGCGGTTGTTCTATCGCAGGTCTACGTCGGGAGTCTCAGCTCGGCAGGGAGGGAAATGGGGATGTGTCTGGGCAAATGTCCTGGTATATATACAGAAAAGGGGCGTGTCATCAATAACCACGCCCTGGACGGGTGGGGTTGTGCTTAGAAGAGGGTGGGGCCGTCATCGAGTGAGAGAACAGGAAGCTAGTTCCGAAAGAGGTTGGAGATGTAGTCTCCAACCTCAGCCATTTGACTGAGCCAAATGGCTCAGCCATTTTTTCAACCCAGAAATCAAATGGCATGGCCAGCATCATTCTGAATACGCCGATGTCTAGATTTATAGCTTCCAAAACAAACAAATCCCCCGACCCGGGCTTGCTGTTCCTCTGTCTGGATGCACGTAGAGTCCACCGGCCGGTTATGGTGCTTCTAGATTCCCATTTTGCACTAAACAACACGGGACCCTTGGCTATTTCATCGTCCGTCGGGAAGCAAAGCTTTCTACCAGATTTTCTCGCACGCTTTGCAGGACGGGGATCGTACAGGTGATCGCATTCTTTCTCCTGATCAGTCTGATGCTCCACGACTGATTCATCCTGATTGTTGAAGTAAGGGATTGCGAGCCTCAACACCGCCCAATCGTTAACGGTGAGGCTGCATGTAGCGGTTAGCGGCGCTAGTTCTTCGTGTTTATCCAGCTGGTACAGGTAAAGCTCTCCGACTTTGTACTGAAAAACGTACCCAAAAGCTCCCCATAATCCGTGCGGTTCCAAAGACCATTCTCGTTTCAGCGGCGAAAATGTAGCCGGTCTCTGCACACGACATACATAAAACGTTGATTTCTTCGGAGCGTTCTCCAGGCGAGGTGAGTAGTCAAAGATTGAGACTGGGGTCTGACACAGAATAGAACTCCCGCTCATCGTTAGCCCCCTCGGCGCTGGGGTGCCCAAAACCTTTGCATCAGACGCGGTGCACTCCTCATGATGTTCGGCGTCTGGAACGGTTGATTCAGGGTACACTGATATCGGAATCTCATACACAAGAGGTGGTCCTGAAGTGGCTGGTCCTTGACCCTCAGTAATAGGAGGAATGAGTTGAGATCCATTCTTTGTCGGAGCGTTCTGCAGGAACATGATGACGCGAGTAGAACCAGACCACAGCCAGTAGAGTACCATATTCTGAAACCCTATTTATACCAGTAAAACTCCCCCCTCCCCAACTTTACATCTGCTGCTGTCCATAACCTCAAACACCTGTTTCTCTAGACCACCCACGTTTGCCCCCACCCCTCCCCCGTTTCCGGACCACCCACGTCGCCCTCCCCAACAGGACCACCCGCGTCGCCCCTCCCCAACAGGACCACCCACCGTGACCACTACTTGTCAAAATTTGAGAGATATAAGGGTGTACTTATAGTCTCTCATTTTTATCTTTTAGTTTATATAACCTTGCATTTTAGAACAATGCAGAAACATAAATGAACCACATCATTATATAAAACTGTTAATATAAAACTCAGTCTCATGTTAACCATCAGATACAGGAGATTTGGTAAAACATACCTGCATTTCACAAAACGGGCATGGAGGTAAAGTCAGTCTCTGGCATAAAACAAGCTCCTGCAAGGAGGAGCCATAGTTTGCAGTAATAACCTGATGAGCAATTAACCCAAGGGCTTCAACATATAAACTATGAATTTCTCCAGCAGCAATTTTTAAATCATCTAGAACTAAACGGTGAATTTCAAAAGTTGTAGTGAAATTTTATATTTTCCCTGTTTCTCCTTTTATTGTTTCACAATAGAGTTTTACCATAGGACAATCCCAAAATATGTGGGAAAAATCCTCCATTTATCCACATTTCTCCCAGCAGAGGGCGCTAGCATTACTATCATAACTGGGTGTTACCTTTGGGGTTGTAAAAAATCTCATTCTTAGTTTCCAGCTAAACTCTCCCAGTTTGGACTCGGGCTGAAACGATTCCTCTAATACTTCAACTACCTCGATTACTGAAAATCCTCGAGGTAAATTAATTTGCCTCCAAGCTTTGTTAATTAAATTGTAAAAATAATACTGTTAAACTATCCAGCGCACTGCGGTCTAGCCAGAAGGTTTTGTGTTGCACAATGCAAACGTTTGACGCGTTTGTGCCATAGTTTGTAACTACGGAGGGAAACGGAGATGCTTAGAAGAAGGAATGAAAGCAACAAAAACTGTCATTTTAGTCTAAAGAGAAAGACAACACATGATAGGTATTTTTCCTTTTGAACCTTTATTAAAGAATCACAGACAACGTATGTGAATTTTATGACCAAGCTTTTGCAAAAGGAGAAGACTCAGCAAACTGCTCCTCTGAGTCGTTCACAGAGCGTTCTGCCTCACTCTGCTTGAGCAGGCCTTTGTTTGGGAAAACATAGTCAGAAAAGATGAACAATAAGACAGGCGGCGAGCTCTATCTAACACACAGGTCATCTAACTCTTTCCCTTGAGAGCGAACTCCGGAGGGAGCAATCAGTTCACCGGAACACCGATATTCAACACAACAATCAAAAAGTATTCGCATCACGTCATTTACTGACTCACATTAGACTGAACGTTGATTAACATTAGACTGAATATGACTAAAGTAAATAACAAAAATGATAATACCAAAACATCTCTGACATTCCCCCCTTTTTATTATTTTACCATGTGTGTAAACTTTCTTCAAAAGTTGATGAATCTTGAATAAATGAATAAATGCATAAATCTTGTTTTTCTTCTAATCTAAACATAAAAAATACAATGAAATAAATGAAAAAATAAAAGAAACAGCAAAAATCAAATGCAGTCTTCTCATCACTAGCAGCACTTGTTTTCACATTTTCAGTGTGGGAATCATTCAGCAAACAAATTAATTTCTCATTGATTACAGCACTTTGTCATCAGAAATATTCAAACAAGTCATCTTCATTTGTGTCATAGGTTATTTTCATCAGCTGATAGCTGACCACAGCAGTGTTGAATGTCTTACGTATCAAACGTCGAAGGCATGGAATGACGCATCCTGTAAACAGGCAAAAAAGAATCAACACAGTCAAAAACGGTGTTACAATCTTCAACAGTAAATTCCACCATGGTCCGGAAATGAGCCTCGAAAGCAAATCAAAAGAAGATGATCCTTGTGCTGCTCCTTCCACGTAATGCTTAAGCTCCTCCAGCTCATGTAGAGCATCAGAAATAGTCCCACCAGTTCCTGTTTCGTCAGGAACGAATGTACAGCACGCTGAACCAATGATTTTGCAGACACCACCTTGAGAGGCTGTGTGCAAGTCCAGCACAACACGATTTTGCAAAACCATGTTTCTCAGTTCAGTCAGCACTCTCACGATGCCATTGGCCAGCTGACGTGTGCTGTTGATGAGTCGCAGTAATCCATAGCTGTGATTTTCTACGTGATCTCGAACCTCTCCTACTCCGACCCATGGAAACAGGCCTTGCATGAACTTTTCTCCACCATTCCAGATTTTAAATTCCCAAGGAACTCCAGTGTCCACCGTGAGGCCTCCCAAGCGTTTGACCTCTGGTATAACTGCAGGCTTGGAGCGGGCAGCTAGAACATGATGTCCTTTCCTGATGAATGCAATTGGGCTGGTTAAGGGGACCAAGGCACACAGTCCTCCCCAATAGCGTGGCAAGACCATGTAAGCTCCATTTCCACACAGGAAGTACCAGTCTGCCATCACCCGAAAACCATAGTTTCCAGGCACTATGGCGCTGCACAGTGTTGTCTCCTGTCGTCCTCTCATCCGATGTGAAACTCCTCTCCTGAAGCAAGTTGTCACAGTCTGGGTTGTCCTTCCAGACTTTGCAGTCGGGGGTCGCCCTTTGACCCCTGCAGGCAATGCAGTTGATGTAATTCGGTGTCGTTTTGCAGTAGGTGTAAACTGTGTTACACAAATTCCAAGATAACATCCCAAGAGAAACATGTCCGTCGTTGAAAACGCAGATCCTCAGAGACCCGGGTTTAGCTCCTGCTAAAGAAATGTCTCTGGTATTTTCCATGCGGTTAGTGAGAACAGTTGAAACGGGAGTACGTCAGCATTAAAGGAACAGTTCATAGATCCAAAAAGCCCTTTCGCAGCATCTCCTGTACGAAGTAGAACAGAATAACCCTTTTTGCACCATTCACATTTTCTTCTTTTCATTGGCATGCTGAGTCGTGGTTGTGTGCTCAGGCCATAGAGACACATCTGCTTGTCATCAGTGATGTGTCCTGCATGCAGACCTGAGTTGTGTGTGGCAATTGGCAGCTGCGCACACACATAGCAATTCACCTCTTTCTCCTCGTGAGCAGTCCTGTTCATCAGCTGCCACCACAGGTTGGTGCTGTAGTCATATGGGTGGAAAGTGATGTCACTTCCTCATCCAAACATCAGACATGCTGCAGTCACAGTGCAGTAGAAGATCCATCTGGCATATGGAGTCCTCATTGCTGCTGGGTGCGCAGAGATGTCAAAACCCCCCAAACTAAAGAGTGAGAATCTTAACCGTTTCTTCACCGGATTTGAGACAAACCACCCTTAAAAATGGAACCCCTTTGCAGCCCGGGCTTCCTCTCTACTCAGGATTAGGCGTCCAACACTCTCTGCAGCTTGCAGTGACTGAGATGTATCCAGCTGTGTCTTTCATCAATCTTTACAGCTGTTGGTTTTGTCATCAGCACCTGGATGATGACAACTGGACAATTTCCCACCGTGGACTCGTACAGTTCTTTTGTTTGATGACTTTGATGTAGACCCAATCTCCAAGCTCAATGGGAGAAAAAAATTTTGTTTAAAAGACTTCTTTTAAAGTAAATAACTCATTTTTACCAAACATAAACATTTATTTGCACACATCATAAATCTTGTGTTGTGATTTTAGGTCCTGCTCAAGACATCATGTGAGAATCACAAGCAAAACTTTGAGTCACAAACAAAAACTAGAATAGCAAGAAAATATTTTGACAAGCGCAAATAAGTTTGTTTTGCAAAAAAGAAAGTTAACTTTATGAGTCAAAAATGTGTGATTTAAAATTTTTAAAAGTTTTTTTAAGCAAAACTCAGTAGGCTTTTCTCATGGTGACAAGCATTAACAATTCAATTGTTGCTTTTTATTTTTTTGCAGTTCCAGGTTAAAGTTTGCTGCAGCTCTGCTTTCCTGAATGGACCATCTTCATCTCCACTGCAGCAAAAAGGCAGATCTTTTTATATAGATTACAGTCACTAAAAGGTTGCATTGAGCCCTTGTTCATATTTTTAATAGTGTAATTCTGTAAAGACAGCATATGCATGGTGGTCCGGCTCTGATTTACATATCTTGTTAAATTGCGGGTTTGAATATTGCCAGAGGTGTGACCAAGTCACTGTGTTGCAAGTTTCAAGTAAGTTTCAAGTCTCCGTCCTCAAGTCCGAGTCAAGTCTCAAGTCAGGAACCTTTAATTTCAAGTCATTTTTATTTTATTTATTTATTTATTTATTTATTTATTTATTTATTTATAATTTGCAATTATACATGAAATTCAAATCATAGACCATTTGTTCCTTTTAAAATCTGCTTTTATCTAAAATAATAGAACATGTGCAGCTGAACACAAAGTATAAAAAACATTTTTAAATTGGGCCTCTTTACTGCGCAGTTCTGTTTAACTTGATATTTAATAAAAAAAGACGAGAATATTTCTGCATTTATTTCTAAGTATGTTAGTTTCAGTCCTCCGTAAATATGGGCCAGATATTCTAAACACAAAATTTATTTGGGACAGTCACTGTATTTGGTCTGTTTTAACAAATAAACCACATTAAAAAATCAAAATCATTGCAAATAAAGTGGAGTGGTTTTGAATTTGGATGTGATGGTAAAATAAATATCTGTCAGGCCAAGTGGGTTAAATCTACAGCCAATTTCACATCAATATTGATAAAAACATGTGTGAATCAAGCTGGTCAGAATCACTAAACACAAAATAATGAGCTCATTATTTTATGTCTTACTCAGTTAACTATCCCACTTAGTGTTATATTCAGGGTCAGTGACTTTGTACAATTTTTATTTTTACAGAAATTTTGAAAAGATATTTGTTTTTTGGGTTCTGTGCGACATGTGACAGTCAGTCAGTGCATTAAGTCAAAAACAGTTGACTTAATGCACTGACTGCAGTAAACAATATATTGCCAATATAATTTCCCAACGTAATTATCCTGACGGCTTTAAAACTTTTACAGTCATATTTCAGTTTTAGATGTTATATTTCATTATTATTTTTACACTATCAGGAGCAGTATGTTAGAAAATGCAGCAAACAAAGACATTTCTAGATTAAATTAAAATGTTGTAGAGTTAAATGTGAGGCCGACTGTGTGACAGATGAACCTCGACCCAAACTGAAGAATGAGGAAACATTCCTGCACAGCAGAGACACAAACTCATAAACATCTTCCAGTAAACGCCTTCAGTGATTAAAACCTGTTTGTAACTTTGCAGGTTTTAATTTTTCCATTGAAATGTTTGAAACAAACCAGTTAAACAACTTAAAGCCTCCAGGCTAAAAGAGGCCGAAGCTTAAAGAACATTATGTTCAGAAGGAAAGAGGTTCAGGTGAGAATCAAATTTTCCTTCAGATCAACATTAAACAAGATTAAATAAATTAATAAAATCTGTATTTGATAATATGAACATATCAGAGTCGTGTCAACATGTGGAGAAACTTCAACATTTCAAGGTTCTTGGCTCGTTGGCTCAGATCAGAATAAGCAGAAACTATTATTAGTTTTATTGCTCTTGTGTTTCTGAGCAGAAACTTGTTGGTTGTTAAAGTTCTGTATAGATAAAATTGAAAATCTCCATTAATTTAATAAAATATTGATTCAAAATACTAAATATATTTAAAACATAAACATTTAAACCAAAATGTGAATTTATTGTTTTTAAACATTTATTTCCTGGTATCAATGATCAGACAGGATTCCTGTCATTTCAACAGGTGTACACACCTCTGCTGTCAGAGGGGGCGGAGCCTGAGGTGGGTCCGGTTCAGGTTCTGGAGAATCGGGTCCAGTTCTCCAGTTCGCTCCGACTCGGTTTGTGTGAACAGAAGGAGAATCTAAGGTGAGTTTTAACTCCACTTTCTACTGGTTTCCAGTCCTGACTGGGTTTTCTCTCTTTGAGCTGCTGGACAGAAACAGAACTGGGCCTAGTTCTGGTTCTGGTTCTGGTTCAGAGCTGCAGCACCTGATTTCAACCAGGATCTCTAATTTTCTCTTGAGTTTTCATCTGTAACCCAGACAACCAGCTGAGTTTGCTCCCAGTTTCATAGTGGAGTCAAACTGGTACCAGAAGGTTCTGAGTGTTTGTGGGCCGGCTGAGATATCTGGGTTCTGGTTGGTGGATGGAAAATATTTCAATATGAAGTCAATAATTTATTGATCAGAGAGGATTTATCTGGGCTTTTATCAGTAGATTGAATCAGTCTGTGGTGACAGAGGACAACTGATCACATTTCAATCAATTATTGATCAATAATCAGTGATTATGGTGACATAACAACACAGCACCCCCTAGAGTATTTAAAAACATCCACAGCTGTTATTTAGACCTGAACAGTTAAAACATTAAAACCGGTAAAAACTATTGGACCCGATTTACACACCCAGCAGGAAGTCAGCCATTTTGGATCAAATGTTTTGTTTTATTTTTTATTTCTTTATATTTTTGACATTTTGACCTTACAAATAAAAAGTTAACTAAAACTCTGAGATTTGGTTGTGAAAGCTCAGATGTTTAAGTTTCTTTTATACCAAGAAAACTTTCCTCCACTCCAACCATCGCTCTATTTCTGAGTTTTTAAAATAATTTAGCAAATATTTGCATAATTATTGGTTCAGTCACAGTAATAATTTACTCTTAAGGTCGGGGAGCAACTGCTTGAACTGTTCGAGTTAGAAAATGGAGTCCATGAGCTTCATGCAGTGGGTTTGGTGGTCAAAGCTACTGAGAATCGAGTGAATGAACGACTGAGATACGTCTTTGACTCAGTTCTGTCTCTATTTGGGAAAGACCTGGAGAATGTTTTTGCTCTTATTACCCACTATGATGGAATGTACCCTGAAAATGCTGTGACAGCTCTTAAAGCTGTAAAGATTAGATGTGTCAGAGATCAGAGCAATGATCTTGTTTACTTTGTGTTTAATAACCGCCAAAGTGACGACCGATCACATCCAAACAACATAGAGAAACTCAAAGAGAGTTTTGACAAAGCAGATGAGGAAATGAGTAAGTTTGTAAAGTTCATGGAAACAGTTGAGCCCACAACTTTGGGCACAACTCTAGAGGTTATGAAATCCCGAAAGCATCTGGCAGCCTCCATCCACAACCTACAAAACAGAATTTACCAGCGGGATCTAAAACAAAGAGAGATCAGACAGACTGAGAAAGCTCTGAAGGAAAATAAGAAGGAACTGGAGAATGATGAGAACTTCACAATAGAAGTTGATGAAGTTTACAAGGACAAAGAAAAAGTAGGTGTTGGAAAATGGGGATGTTTTTTTTATGATGGTGCCACCCGCTGTACTGTCTGTGAGGAAAACTGTCACTTTCCATGCACAAACACTCGGCATCCATCAGGGTGTAGTGTCTTCAGTAAAGGAAAGTGTGTGGTTTGTAGAAACAAATGTCCTGTTTCTGATCATGTGAAAGATCAGTGGAGATATGTGAGCAAAACAAGGAAAGTGAAGAAAACCCTGGAAGAGGTGAAGAAAAAATATGAAGTAGAACAAAAAGGGATGACTGACCTCTTGGAAGCTTTGAGACAAGAGACAGAGAAACTAGAGGAAGAGAAGAATCGGCTTATGGAAGAAGCTTACCAACATGTAATGGATATGGAAGAGATCGCCCTGAATGTTGACTCACTGTCAACTTCAGTCAACTTCAGTCAACTTGGAGTTCCTGATGGAGAAGATGTGGGGTAAAGGAGAAAGAAACAAGTTTGAGAAACTGGAGGAGATAATGAACAGACAGGATCCAGCAGTTGTGTTCGTGATGAAATCCTTGTATGGTACAATGTCATATGTACAACCAAGTCCAGACTCATAATCTCCCAGGCTGACGTCTGCAGATGATCTTACTGGAGAAACGTCTCTGACCTGGATCTGGAAGACGACCTGTCCTGATGCTGTGTTAAAGCTGCCATTTATACTATAAATGTAACATTTAAAAAGCTGCATGATGCTTAAAAGGCTGTCGTAAAACCATGTTCATATAAATAATCAAACTACTTTATCTCTAAGTATCTATACATTAAGGGTGAGGGTGTTGCTTAGGATAGATGGTGCACAGTGGCATTACTGTATTGGTGTGCATTAATAAAAATAAAGTTCAATAAAGTCTTGAATGTCATTTTTGCTGCTTTTGTTTAGCACCTTTGTACAAACTTAATGTCAGGAATGGTGGGTGGAAGTGATGAGGAGAAACGCTGAGACCCAGGTAAGATGATGATGATTTATTGTAGGTCAAAGAACACAGGCTCATACAGTCCAGGATCCGGCAGCACAGGTAACCGGAGTACACAGCTCACAGTGGTAGTTGACAAGACAAGAACCCCACAAGGAACACAGACAAGAGGTGGGACTAAATACACATGGGGTAATCAAGGAAACAAGACACACCTGGGACAATCAACGGGGAAGACGCAGAGTCAGTACTTACAGGGAACAGGATCACACAGAAAAAACTCAAAAATAAACACACAGAATCACAGATCATGACACTTAAAGTATTTAACAGAAGAAAAGGACTGCAGAAGCTGGAGCTCACTGATCACTTTTTAGTTCAAACGTTATGGAGACAAATGTTTCTACTCTATATGTGTCTATATCAGCCAGGCCCGTGCAGACCACTAAAGGGGCAGATGCTCAAAAAAAAAAGGGCACATCTAACCGCATTCTAGGACAGAATATTAACGAAGCCTCTCAGCTTTCAGAGTTTAATAAACTATGATAAATTACAAAAATGTGACATATACAATCAAAGCTAAGGAAAATCTCTACACAGAGACATGCATTAACAATTAAATATTTGCTTTTGTTTTTCTCTTATTTCTGCAGTTCCACGTTAAAGTTTGATGCAGCTCTGCTTTCCTGAATGGACCGTCTTCATCTCCACTGCAGCAAACAGGCAGATCTGTTTATAGGTTTGTTTGGAAAATAACTTTAAGTTCACAAGAAAAAAATTTGTTATTTAATTTAAAAGAAGTTTTTAAAACAAAACAATTTGTTTTTTTAAAAAAAGGAAATCATTACAATTCCAAAAGTTTTGATTACAATTTTATTTTACTTAACTGAGGTTAGTTTTTTTCCCACATTGAATAATGGGGTATATGCCATGAGAGGTGGTGACGTATTTCCGTTTGAATTTATGCCACATAGGTTGGTTCCGGGTCCTGCTTGCTCCTAATGTTTTTACTCAAAGCTGGAAGATCTGTACCATGAAAAAGACGCAAAACTTAAAATATCTGTGAGCTACTGGTACAACAATGGAGTTTTGTGGTGTGCCGTTGTGTCCAGTAATTAGCCGGTACCATCCAGTGCTTAGTTTTTTCATTTTCCTGCTGATATCAAGGCGACAGCGGACCATAGCCAAAACTTTGCCACTACAGCTAACACCCGGTTTGTAGCTGCCTGCTATTTCAAAGCTTGAGAATATTGAAGATCCAGTGTCAGAAACGGGAAGACGGAGGTTAAAAGGGAGCTGTATGTGCTTCGTTCAGTAAAATAATTTGTTGGAGGAAAATAATGCTGGAGGAAATCCACTGCTACGGGAACAGGCTGAGAACAGAGGCAGCGATTCGGCACAAGGTCAGTCAATACGTGTGTTGATGCGTTTGTGTTATATGGAGTATGAAATTATTTTAAAGCAACTCCTAGGCTTTTGTTTATATGACAATTATATAAAAAACATTTAACATGCAGTCGAAGCGACACCGAAGACGGTAATTTAAGAACAACCGAGAGCAGCAACGCTTCAGCCCAAACCAGTCAGTCAGATTAAGGTCCAAAACCTTCGCTTTACAGCCGTTTAAGTGGCACCGACCCACATAAAAAACCCACAGAACAAGTGGTAGAAATCACGTATTTCCCGAAAATATGACATCTACCTTTGCTGTTTAATAATTATAATCCACATTAGAGTGAATTTTTCCACTTGGCTGCTATAATTTGTTCTTGCGTTACACAACGTAATTTCTCTTTTTTTTCCCCTCTGAGATTCTGCTTAGAAAATGAGGTTATGACTGCATTTTGTTTTTAAAATGGTAAATTTAGGTTTGCCTCGACTTTTATAAACTAATGCCTCTTGTATGCATCATTTTTTTGTATTACTGTTGTCGAGAAAAGTCGAGCTCATCCCACTTCCCCATGCTGGAGATTTTAGTTTAATAGTAATAATAAATAAAATTACCTTAAAATTAATTACACAGGTGACATCAAGACCCAACAATAGAGTCAGACTGTAATAAAATGAATCTGGTTGTGTGTGTTGTTATTGTGTCCTGCAAACTTTGCTTTAATTCTACTTTTTTCTATTTAATCATAAAAAATCAAAGTCAGGCAGAAAGAGAGTCATGAAACAGGAAGCTGGTTTCCTGAAGAAAAGCGGAAGTTTCTTTCTTGCATCAGGCTAAAAATAGTTCAGACCATTCCTTATTTTAAAGCATTAAAGGTTTTTAAAGAATAAAATCTAAACATTTTGAGAGATTGGATAAAACCCAGAGTAAAATACTTAAAATAATGACTTATAATTATGGCAATAATTAAAATTGGTTTAACCAGTGGTTGATGTTGATTTGATTATAAGAATATTTACACTTACTCTTACACTTGTGGAAGTACTTAAAGGTAAAACAAGAAACTGTAACATGGTATCGGATAATTAGAATAATGGATATTCTTGGTTTTTGTCAGAAATGTCTGTAAGAACTCACATTATGATTATAATAAGAGTAACTAATAAGTTATGGTTATTATAACGGCACAGCAACAAAGCTAGCCAATGTAAACGCACCAAAAGGTGGATAAACCCTTTATAAGGTGGGTGCAAAAGAGGAATCTTTGGTTGGATCCTTCAGGCAGCTTCGAGCCAAGACGGAGATGGACAAAGAACTCTGCAGCTGAAGAAGAGCCGGGGCCACAGAGCCGGAGACTGTTCTGCACATGGGGACCAACCCGTTAGCCCCGCAACATGTGGCTTCAAATCGCACTTCTCTCAACAGCTGGGTTTAGACCCCCAAAGACAAAGACCAAGGCAAAGATGAAGATAAAGACAAAGGCAAAGAACAAAGGCAAAGAGGAAGAACTGGTGTGTTCCTTCCGTGGGACCAGAAAGATCGTGAGACGGGTAGAAAGGAGCTACAGAGCTGCAAGACAAGAAGCTGAGGACCGCTACGCACATGAGGAAGTCACCCTGAGGCCCGAGACCTGCCGCTCTAAGTCAGTACTCTTCCTGTACTGGGAACCTCCTGCTGCTGCAACACCTTCTTCATCATCAGGCCAGTTCTGGGGTTCAAAATGCCAAACTCTGTCCGTCTCTCTCAAAGTTTCCCTTTTTTAGTTCTCAGTGTCAGCATTAGGGAAAGATAGGCTAGATTATTGATTTTACTTATTTGATTATTTCTGCTAGTGAATTAAGCTGTACTGACTCTTGCAAAATTGCCTTACTAATAAAATAATTAGCATTTAAGAAAATCTAAAAGATGTTGTGGACATTCAATTAATGAGTCACCTTAAAGTTCTTTGATGGTTGTGAAATAGCTATAAAGTTTGATTCTGGGAGGAAAAGTAGAAATGTTTTATAGGTTGCTTTTAGCCAAAACTAAAACAACACCCTTGGGACTCGCCCGAGTCACTAAAACCAACCTGGTTCAGTAACAAGTGCACGTTGTAATAAAGAGAAAGAGCGACCGTTAACAGGTGTGCTCTGTGAAGCTAGTTGATTGCAAGCTACTCAATCTGGCTAATTCACAGGGTGAAAAAGGTGGGACATCTGGAGGGGGAGGTCGTTAGAAACCAGGCTAGTCTTTCTCGACGCCAGCTTAAACAGAGTTTACTCAGTTCTGAACAGGGTAAAATCCCATCAGATTTAGAAAACTCAAATTACCCGTTAGATGGAGAGCTGGCTGCACATCTCCCTCCTCTGAGAAGAGGAAGTAGAGTGAGAGAGAAGGGGGGGGAGGTGTTGCGCAACAACACTGTTGGTGCAGGTTGTTGAGAAAAATTATTTTGAGTGTTTAACACAGTTTAAACCTTTTAGAACGAATTTCTTAAGTTTGAACAGGTTTGTGTTAGTGATTTAAAACCCGAAGAACTATTGCTGGGTTAAGTATTTAAAGTACAAAGGAGAATAGAGGATCTGCAAGAGAATTTCGGCTCAGACCCCTGGGGTCTTATCATTAAAGACAGGAGGTCATAAATCAACATATGCAGGAAGGTGGAGGACAGTATCACTTGAATTACTCTGAGAAAGGGAACTTTGGTCGGTTCACGTAACCAGGATGAGAATTCTTCCAAAACTAACATCTGACATGGTGAAAAAACTGAATATAACATAAAATGTTTTAAATCACTAACATTTAATTTGTAAGACATTTTTCTTAGTTATTAATAACATGTTTTGACTGAAAATTCTATTATCTTGTTTTAGAATTAACTTAGTTAATGATGAATGTATTTGAAATTGTATTATTTCTGACTATATTAGAATCACATGAAAATGTTTTTAGTATTAGAAAATACTTAGGTTTATGGTGAATGAATGTCTTAATTCTTATTTGTTTCTAATTCCTAATTAGAAACAGGAATTGTACTTCATTATTTTCTGTTGATATTATATCTATTGCTTTTGGTTTGATATCAGGACTAAACCTTGGAGATGCTGAGTGCAGAAGAACAAATTGGGTTTTTGGAGAACTTTTCATTGAATTAAAAGTACAGTATTAAAGGTTTGTTCCTGGCAGAGCAGAAGAGAAACCAGAATTTCACAGCTACCTGTGAGGTTCCTGCATTTGTTTCTCTTGGCCCAGATGGCTGTAGAGCCGGATAGCGTTAAGAAAATAAATTTAAAATAAGTTTGTTTTAGAATTTATCATGACTTGATTGAAATACCATAATTATAGTTTTAAAATTTATAACATAGTCTGACCTATTGATCTATATTTTACTGTAGTTAAAGCAGATGGTTTGTCAAGATCTCCGATCTGCTCTTTGTTTATTGGGAAACAATCAGTAGGAAATTCTAGCTTTTCACACTGATCTGTGAAAGCCATAAACCACCATGAATTCGGAGAGTCTGCTTACACCTTATTTAACAAAAGGTGTTTGATCTTGTGAACAAATTGCGGGACTTCTTCTAAATTTAAAAGGGCCAGAGATGCCTTCCAATTGGTCAAGTAGAGATACGCCTTATTTGAATACATTAAAGAGGAAAACACACCTACAGGTATAAAAGTTTGTGCACAAGGGAAACATTTTAGAAAAAGCTGATTTATTTTACTTCTGCACCAGCTCTTTCTCCAAGGATGTCCTTGATATTTCTTTGTCTTCTTGTCTCAGGTAACAATGTTTGTATCTGTGTTTCTTCAATTTCCTGTACTATCTTATACTTTCTTCTGATTGGATTAAATTCTGTAATTCTGTGACGTCAACACGCATTGTTGTGTTTTTGTCCCCGCACGTGGCCACGCGAGAGAACCCGGGATCAAAAGGAAGAATCAGAGCCAGAGTTTTGAATGTTAAGGAAGAATTTTTATATTACAATTAAATTTAGCAAATTTAAATTTAACTTAAGCCTCCCTGGTAAGGTCTATTCAGGGGTCCTGGAGAGGACGGTCCGTCGGATAGTCGAACCTCGGATTCAGGAAGAGCAGTGTGGTTTTCGTCCTGGTCGTGGAACACTGGACCAGCTCTACACCCTCAGCAGGGTCCTGGAGGGTGCATGGGAGTTCGCCCAACCAGTCTACATGTGTTTTGTGGACTTGGAAAAGGCGTTCAACCGTGTCCCTCGGGGGGCCCTGTGGGGGGTACTCCAGGAGTATGGGGTACCGGGCCCTTTGATACGGGCTGTCAGGTCCCTGTATGACCGGTGTCAGAGTCTGGTCCACATTTCCGGCAATAAGCCGGGCTCGTTTCCGGTGAGAGTTGGACTCCGCCAAGGCTGCCCTTTGTCACCGATTCTGTTCATTACTTTCATGGACAGAATCAATAGACCAGCCGAGGTGTTGAGGGGATCCGTTTTGGTGGCCTTAGGATCGCATCTCTGCTTTTTGCGGATGATGTGGTCCTGTTGGCTTCATCAGATCGTGATCTGCAGCTCTCACTGGAGCGGTTCTCAGCCGAGTGTGAAGCGGCCGGGGTGAGGCTCAGTGCCTCCAAATCCAAGGCCATGGTCTTGAGCCGGAAAAGGGTAGAGTGCCTATTCCGGGTCAGGGGGGTCGTCCTGCCTCAAGTGGAGGAGTTTAAGTATCTGGGGATCTTGTTCACGAATGAGGGAAGAAGGGAGCGGGAGATCGACAGGCGGATTGGGGCAGCGTCTACTGTGAAGCGGGCGCTGTACCGGTCCGTCGTGGTGAAGAGAGAGCTGAGTCAAAAAGCGAAGCTCTCGATTTACCAGTCGATCTACGTTCCCACCCTCATCTATGGTCATGAGCTTTGGGTCATGACCGAAAGAACGAGATCACGGGTACAAGCGGCCGAAATGGGTTTCCTCCGCAGGGTGGCTGGGCTCTCCCTTAGAGATAGGGTGAGAAGCTCGGTCATCCGGGAGGGACTCAGAGTAGAGCCGCTGCTCCTCCACGTCGAGAGGAGCCAGTTGAGGCTCGGGCATCTGGTCAGGATGCCTCCTGGACGCCTCCCTGGTGAGATGTTCCGGGCACATCCCACCACGAGGAGGGGAAGACCCAGGCCACGCTGGAAGGACTATGTCTCTCGGTTGGCCTGGGAACGCCTTGGGATTCCTGGAGGAGCTGGAAGAAGTGGCTGGGGAGAGGGAAGTCTTCTGAAGCTGCTGCCCCCGCGACCCGACCTTGGATAAGCGGCAGAAAATGGATGGATGGATTTTTACATTGAAGTAGTAAAATTTGTTTATATTCAGAATTAAAAAAAAAGCTAATTATAAAAATGTTTTAAAATGTAAATGTTTATGCATAAAACTCTTTTCTATGGTTAAAGTTCAGAATATGCGCCTGCAGGATGTTATCGGAGGGCAGCAGATCCTGCTGCTCCCTCTCTGCCGACCTTAGAGTGGGAGCAGCTCTTGGGTCTTTTTTTTAACTTGAAGTAAAAAATTTTTTTATAATTTCTTAAATTTTAATGATCAAATCGTCTTTACAATTAACAGATTTGTGGAGAAATAAATATATAATACATGTGAGACTGTGGGGGTCAAAGGGCACCCAAAGCTTAAATCTTATTGGTCAGTTTGCTTTTGTTTATTTGGCGGCTCGGCACTTTTCTGTAAGCTAAAACTGAATGAGGGGAGTTTGAACCTCCCGCAGTTCTAGAAGCGGTTTGCATGCTGGTTGAGCTTTTTACCGTGTTCGGTTCTGACGGGTCGCCGGTTATGAGCTTTTTGATGTTTCCCGAACCGGACAGTTAGCGGGTCACCCGTTAGCTGACATCTGCCGCTCCTACTTAGCGTCGCTCTAACACTGTGTGTTAAACAATTTAATCTAGTTGAAACGTTTCCAAAAGAGTAAAAGCTAAGCAAACAATGTTGCTTCACCTTCTCCTCCTCTGCACGTCTGACACCTGAACCGGGATCAACATCCTCCTCTTTCCGTGGATCACAGGTCGGCTGCGCTTCCATGTATTTATTTGTATTTAGCATCGTTTGTGTTAAAAGGGTTCGCTGCTTTAGTGGTTTAAGTTTATGCTGGCTTTGTGCGAGGCGCACATGATGCACATTGGAGAGATGCGCACTTAGAGGTCAGGTGCAGGGATAGTTTTGTGCTACCTTATAAACTGTCGGACATTTTTTTCTCGACATCTGGTGTCAGCCAGCAGATGTCTCTCTGCACAATTTGTTAATAATAAAGAGGGTTGGATAATAAAAATATACAATAACTTTTCTATTTTTATTTAAAGGAAAATCCCACAGTGCGTCCAGCAGCTGCAATAATCCAGACTGTCACTTGTGGGAAATTTAGAAGCACGCAGAAAAGCTAAGAAATGGAATCAAACTTAAAACTGAACTAAGAACTTCTGATCACATAATAGCAATTAACCATAGCTGCCATGGTAATAATTACTGATAATTATTGTCTGTAGTCCCTAACATTAATATGATTATATCGCATGTAACCATATGTATTATTGTTATAAAGGCTGAGCCAAGAAAAGTAGTCCTTCGTGTTGCTCTGGACCCGTGAAGTAGCTCGAAGTCTCCGAAAGTTTGGTGACCCCTGCTTTATAGCCTTAAACAGTAGCATCAGCTAACATGCTAATGCTAACACGTAACAGACAAAGCTATACAGTAACATTTAAAACTTCAACAAAGTTCACACCTCCAGGAATCGGTTCTCAATAGCATAAAGTCCAAACCCTCTGTACGAGGGACAGAGTGAAAACATGGGGGTGTTTATTACCAGACGAGCCCGGTCTCGATCCGCTGCTGATTCCTGGCGCCATTTTTGTTTCTCGGCTGTTTCAGCGAGTTCAGGAACTGAACAAAACGCCGCTTCTCAGAACATCCGCTAAAGCTCAAAAAGCGGCTCTAATAACTTCATCAGGGAACTAATAAACTTATTTACAGGTAAATAAATACAGCGACCTTAAACAGCCGCGCTCCTGCGACAAAACATTCAGGTTCACCGGAATCATTACGGTCCGTTACTCCAACAGGCGGGTTGGGGAGCCGAATTACTTCTTCTTCTTGTGTTAGACCAGCTGTACTAGTGCATTACCGCCCCCTGCTGGACAGGAAATTAATGCGGAATACAGTAAAAACTCAAGTAGTTTCAGAATTATCAATAATTATTAAACTAAATAGGTAAATTAATATTAGTTAACTAAATTATATCTGTTAGTTTCACCTGCTATTTTTCTTGCATCACTTTCAAACATATTTTCAATTGTTTATTTCAGGAACAACAGATCAACCTAAAACCAGTTGGGAAGCTTTCCTGGGTTTTTCACTTACAGGTAATGAAAACGTGACGTTAGGATATCACACACCACCATTAAAAAGCATATTTAATACAGAAATATGGGCTTAATGAAGATAAAGATTAATGTTCGGACCTGAAGTTCACCAAACGTCTGAACATTCAGTCACTGAAGGAAAAAAATAATATATTTCTGTATTTTATTTAATGACCCAAATGTTAGAAAACATCTGAACTTCAGCCAGTAGAAACAAACCTGACCTTCCATTCAAGTGATGGTTATATTATAATGTTTTCATTGTCGTTTCTGCTTAAATGTCAAGTTAAATAATTTAGAACAAAAACGACTAAAGTGACGAGGTTTAGATCTAATCTGGGGATATTTTAGCTCAGAGTTAAATTAAATTTATCAGACTGAAATGAAGAAACTGGGCCAGTTAGTTTACATATTTAAGCAATAATAACCTGAACGACCCGAGTGGAAACAGCAACATTCCCTAAAGCTGCAATTAACTTCATTCAGTTTCACAAAATTTAAACCACAAATTATTTTGACCATATTTTAACCCAAAATGAGAGAAAAATCTAAATTATGAATCTCCTCTCATCTCATTGCTGTTCAAACACAAATATGTATATTTAGTCCAATCAAAGCTACTTTTTTAATCATCAACAGGGATTAAAAAGTTCAATTACAGATAAAACGATACAAATAAAGAAATCATGTTTTCATTTTCAGGGTAAAAACCAGTTTATACAGTCATATTGTATAATCATGTTAAATTAATTCAGTTAAAATAATTGCTGCATTAAACAGACTGACCCAATATAACTGACTGATTCCAATATAACATTTAACTTACTAACCACACATTCAGCCTGTCAAGGAAATATTTAGTTTACAAACTAAATATTCAGCTAAATATTTAGTTAATTAGCTAATTAGCTAATAACTAAATGTTTAGTTTGCAGCCCAACTATGTAATTAACGAGCTAAATATGTTATTGGAGAACTAAAGGATAAGCTTCCCGACCACATGGTTCACAAACTAAATATGTATTTGGCACTGAAATTATTTAGAAAAGTGAAGCCATTAATTTCCTCCAATAACTAAATAATCCAAATTATTGCTGTGAATTTGTGACTGTAACCTTTTAAAACTACTAATGAACAAGTTGGAGGGAAACAGACATTATGACTTTTATATAAAATTATTATTTGAACCAAAGTATAAAAACAGGTGCAGTGAAATGTTTAAACGATCTTCTTACAGCAAATGGCTGATTATTAACTTCATCTGATTGTTTCTGCAAAACTTAAATCCTATAAAACATTTTGAATAATTCAGGAAATAAATCAGCTAATTGTTATTTCTGGTGGATTTAAACTTTTCCAGCTGATTTTTCTGCTGTTCATCAGAATCAGAGGATCTTAAAGTGCAGAGTGTCGATGGAGGAGCTGATCAGAGCGGCGCCCCCTGCAGGCCGGGGAAGCCGTCACAGTTTGGACCTGGGGGTCCGGTCCAGCAGAACCTTCATGTCCAGCAGAGCCTCCTCCACGGCCACCGCCAGGCCGCGGCATCCGTTTCCCCGCAGCTGTTGAACGCCGACACGGCGAAGTTTATGTCATCAGTGGAGCAGGAGTTTAAATCAGCTTTTTCTGAAGGACAATTTTGTTTCCACAAACATTATAATTAATTTTATTTGTCCTTTGTGGGTTTTTATTTAGCTTTGTGCATTTTATGAAATGCACAAAGCTAATTTTTAATTACGCATTTATTTTTATATGAATCAGGTTTGACCTAACTATCAAACTTCCAATCGGTCCTGTCATTCTTGTGCTCTGTCATAATCTCTATGAAAAAGTTTGTTCTTTAATCGTTTGCTGCTATCGTGTTTTTCTTCTGTTTCTCTAGATAGGAGAGGAGTTTAAAATGATAAATAGAAAACAGTCTGACACAAGAAAACTAAAGACATGGTAAGCAATTCTAACTTAATTTAAAATGGTTAACATGTACTAATATTAATACTTTTGTACATGTTTGATGGCTTAGTAAATACTTGAGTTAGGGAACAGTAGAACCAGATTTCCTTGACTTTTCTTTTTTAATAAGCAACAGCTTAAAGTGGCTGTTGGAGACAGACTGCTGGGTTTTCTGATACAAGCCGAGTGCAGCACAGGGAAGGAAACGGTGAGGAAGTTGAACACAGATATTTGTTTATAAAATAAACTATTCTCTTTTTTTATTATGATTTGAAATTAATATAACAATTAACATGATTTATTAGATGCTTAACTATGGAGTACATAGTGACTATAATTTCCTTGACCTTAATTTCTTCATCAGCCTTGACTGGGATGAAGTGACTGAGAGTGGATCCAGGCTTGGAGGTGGAGATAAAAGTTCTTTATTGGATTAAATTTATATGAATGAAGCAAAAACAAATAAATAAATAGAGAGGAAACTTTGTCCAACTGTAATGATTTACTTCTTGGAGTGATGCATGGAGCTGGTCTGGTGGTGGGATTCCCATCTGATGTTTTGGATCTTCAAGCAGTTGAGTTGGATGTTAGCAGACCAGCTTCTCCACCTCATTTCACAACCTGCTGCCTTTTGTCTTCAGGTTTTCTCTTGCACAAAAAAGGTGGACTTCTGGGAAGCATCCAATTTATGGACTGGAATTTAATAGACTGAGCCTGGAGTCTCACAGAGAAGGGAGGTCCCACTGCATAACACCAGGAGGTCTTGGTTTTTCCCACACCGGATGAAGGAGCTTCAGCAGAGCTTCATTGGAGTCGGGCATAATATGCTCGGAGTCCTGGAACATGGGAATCTCGTGCTGAACCGAGGATTCGAACGCTGCTGATGGAGGTAAGACCAGATTTGTATCCAGGAGTGTAGAGGATGAAGCATCAGCCATGGAGCAGGGTCTCGTGATGGTTTGTCCATCTGTAGTCTCTGAGGTTGGAGCAGATGAGCTTCATGCTAGTTGATTAGCTTCTTGCTGTCTTCTCTTTTGAGGCTTTCCTCTTTTAACACCAACCATTTTTTCTGTCAGAGCAAGTGGTTCTTCCTCTAAAATGCAACAAGTAGAATGACAGGGCCTCCGAAAATCTTTAAAACAGAAAAACAGAAATCCTGCACCTTGATCTCTATTGGCTCATAAACTAATAAAAGTGGGATGGGGCATCTGCAGGGGAACAGGAAGATAAGAGCAGTTGGGGGTGGGGGGGTGTATGTGTGTGAGGAGGAGTTGCATCAGCAAACTTGCAAAAGCCTAAAACTTTCCATTTAGGGAGGAATAACTGGGGCCAAAGGTCATGTTGCCAGAATTCTGTCTGTCTCATTTTGATAAGAACTTAAATTTTATATGATGAAAGGGGGGAAGGTGGCGGGGGGTCTGACATGCTCATTATTCACCATTTGATTTAAGAGAAGGTTCCAGAATCCTGTCTGTTTTATTTTGATAACTTAATTTAAATCAAAAGACATGTTCTTAGACGATAAGCAATGTATATATATAACCTTATTAATCAGACAAGGTGATATAAAACCTTATTAAAACAGATGTTCAATACGATAAGCATTTTATGACGCAGATTTAACAGACGGTCGTGTGCGATATCATCGATTTATTGATTTCGATTTGGGCGTGGCATTTTAATCCATCAAACTCGATTCATTAAAATTTGACATAAACTTGTACTCTATATTTTCATGATGCTGGGCTACTGATTATCCCTCTGTCTGGACACAGGGTCAATAGAACCAGTTTAAAAGCTAAAACGAATGGTTATATGCCAGACATGGTAAACTGGGATGCACTTGTCAAATTACCCTGGTTTCTGTCATGGTGGGTTTGAGGTTCTTGACCCACATGCAGAAACACTCAGAGAGGTAAAGGATTAGTAAGAGGGTTCCAGGGTCCGAGGATTACTGCACACAGGAAGAGAGCAATGATGAGTTCAAATGCGGAAGGGGATTTCAGTTCTGAGAAGGCTCTGACAGTTCTTACTTGTAGTTAACTGGAGAGCGAGCGGGGGGGAGGCGAGGGTTTTCCTAGGTTGTTTGCAGGTCGGGTGGTTCAAAGGGCTGGAGGGCGGACAGGTTCGTCTTCCTCGTGAGATCGAGAGGGAACAGTGCAAAGACGTCACGAGAGGATTCCTCCAAAACTCAGATAACTCAAAAGGTCCAAGTGGAACTCGAAACGTCCTGGAGAGGATTCACAAAGAAAAGGTTAGATCAGTGATAGACCAAACTTTTAGCATCATATTGAAGAAACAACAAAATCAAGGGGTTAAATACTTTTATTTAAAGTCTGATACACTTGTTGCTCAACAGTGTGCAAAGAACGGATAGTGTCTGTACTCAGAAGCCGTTTTCAACAGGAAATGCAGGCTGTTCAGAGCTGTAATAGGAAGTGGCCCAGTCACATCGTCTCAGCGCCTGGCCTCAGTCTGCAAGATGTTGCTTAGACATGAGTTAAAGGTTAAGCAGATAAGTTTTCAGTCCCTACCTGCATGTGGAAAAGAAATTGTATAAAACAGGAGAGTGGATCCAGGCTTGGAGGTGGAGATAAAAGTTCTCCTTTTATCTCCAGTTACTCCTGTCAGAGCCCACTCTGACATTGTCAAGTGTCTATCTGCAGATGTTATTAAAGCATTTGTTTCTTGAAAACTTTTGATTATCAGCAGCTTTTTTTTGAAAAATCATCTTTTAAAGATTTTTCACTCCACAATTTTGGTGCTGCAAACAGCATCTCTTGCTGGTGCATCCAGCAAGGACTGATCAGAGAGGGCTGATCACCGCTCAGCTACAACAACAGCTGTTTCCCCTCCATACCTCCAAAAGGTCTGTCAGGGAGAAGTGGGGGTTCTACTGATTTCCGCTGTGAGGGATCAGTCACAACAAGAAAAACAACTTAAAGGCTGAGCTGAGTGAGGAACAAAAGCTTCTGAAATTAAGGTAAAGGAAATTTTGTGAATATTTTAAAGGGATATTGTGGTGGATGCTCCTACCACCACCCCACCGTGTTAGTATTTATTTCTTTATTAGTATAGTTTATAGTTTGTTACTTATTTCATTTAGACTAACGATTCTCAACGTGGTCGGTACCTCCCCCCCAGGGGGCGTTCAGAGGACGGCAGGGGGTGCTGGCGGACATTTTTACAAAAGGGGGCGATGGGATGCCTTTGGGGGCTTTTAGTCGAAGGTAAACTTTACACCTTACACAGGATGAAAAATGGGATTTTCGACAGCTATTGACACCTTGTTCTGCCGTGCGCATGGAGATTGAAGGCATTCGGCAAGAGCTTTTATTACATAATTATGTTTTTCTTTAGGGGTCTGTGCTTGTGTGTTTTAAATAAGTACTTTTAGGGTATTTATAGTTCCCATTCCAACTGCATGAAATAAACTATTCATGAAATAAAGTCTGAAACATAACGAATCTTCATGTTTTCCAGGTAAAAGATGGCAGCGAAACAGGAAGAGGATTTCGGTAAGTGATCAGAAGCAGAAACGAATAATCTTAAAGGAACAAACTGACCAATCACAGCCTGTTTTCACGCTTCCTGTTCAGTGAAGCTCTGGTGGAAACATTGTGAGTTTCTGTGAAACGTGAAGGTAAAAACTGAACTCAGATGGAAACTAAAATGAACCAAAGTGAAGAACAGGCCAGCAGCTCTGATACTTCAGGAATATTTACTATATACACTGATTAACTTATCCAGCAATCACATCATTTATCAGTAATTTATCTCAGACATTCTGTATGAAGAAAGAAAAGTGATGAAAAAGTTAATCAGTCAATATTTTCATCACAATATTGTTACGACTGGCTCAATGTCATAACAAAAACGGGAGACCATGCAGGGGTTAAAGTGTAGAAAAATGAATATTTATTAACAAAAACAACAATGGATTGTGGATATCAGTGGTGTAATGCAAATGCTTCGATGTGTTGTATGAGTGCATATGGAAGTGTTGAAGTGCCAAAACAAATACAAACGCAAATGTGCAAAAAGGAGGGGAGCTGCTGCCTGGCAACAAAACACCACAAGCGTCAAGCGGCAGAGTGGACACTGAAGGCGACCAAGAAGATGGAGACAGCCAGGTTTAAGTACTCTGCACTCCCAATCAACTTGATCAGCAGCACCTGTAAAGGGGAGGAGCACAAGGACAGACAAAAAACCCCTCAGCCCAGCCCTTAAGCCCCAGGGTTGTAACAATATTCACCAATAATATAATTTCCTTTTTTTCCTAAAATAGTGCAGCTCCATATTTAGAAGGTGTTTCTTTTATTGTTCTTCCTGCAGTGAGGAAAGAAAGTGATGAACCAGAAGCTTCATTTGGTCTCATGTAGACAGAATCAGTGGTCGTCACTCAGATATGAGGCAGAAACACAACAACAGGTTTAGACCTGAGGAGCTGATCAACAGACTCTGAATCTCTGGATGGAGCAACATGAATAGTTGATCTTCATCACATTCTTCTCTCAGACATCAGTTTGAATTAATTATGTTTCTGATTTCTGCCTGCAGAGAAAATACTTTTCAAGGTTCGCATTGAGTTTGTGGAAAGAGTTTCTGAGGAAATCCTGATTCAGCTCCTCGATGGCCTTGAGGCAGATGGCATCTTTAAACGTTCAGAGAAAGAAGAAATTCTTCAAAAGAACCAAACCAGAGCAAACAAGGCCCGGGACACCATCGATGCTGTGATGAAGAAAGGACAGAGAGCCAGTAGATTGATGATCAAACGTCTTCTCAACATAGATCCTACCCTGTCCAACCAGCTGAGTTTGTCCTCCAACTCCTCTGATTTAGGTTAGTCCCTTCACCAATCATGACTGGGTGGAAGTGAACTCATCCAACAGTGACTAATTATAACAAAAATAAATGGAGCATTATGGTTGCACTCCACCTGCTGGGCTGTAGGTCAGAAACTATAGAAAAGTTTTCCTGTAGATTGGCAGGAGGTGACTCTTAGTGTGAAAACACTTTGAATGTTCAGCATGATGTTTGTAGTCCAGTCAATTTATTAACAAGCAAAGCTGTACCATTAATCTCCATGACTCGTTTTCTTCATGATTTGAATGTTTCATGTTTCTTCTGAATGAAATCCTCCTCATGGTCTATAATTTGAATGAGTTCTTTGTTTAAACATCCTGATAAAGAAACAATCAAATTAAAATTCAATGAATTGAGTCTTAATTTGTTCAAGTGTTTCATCTTGTGTTTCTATCTCTTTGTTCAGATTTTGATGATCGATGTCAACATAACCTCAAAAAGTCTCTTCTGGACACGTTCCAATCTATCTGTGAAGGCATTGCAATACGTGGAGAGAAAACCTCTCTGAATGATATTTACACAGAGCTCTACATCTTAGAAGGAGGAACTGCAGGGGTCAACCAGGAACATGAGGTCAGACAGATTGAAACAACATCCAGTAATCAAGGAACAAAAATAAACCTGGAAGACGTCTTTAAACCCAACCCTGGTAGAAAGCAACGGATCAGAACAGTGCTGACCATGGGAGTAGCTGGCATTGGAAAAACACTGTTAACACAGAAGTTCACTCTGGACTGGGCTGAAGGCAGAACCAACCAGAACATAGACTTCATATTTCCATTCACTTTCAGAGAGCTGAATAACTTGAGAGAAGAAACTTTCAGCTTGGTGGAACTTATTCATCACTTCTTTGATCAAATTAAAGACGCAGAAATCCGCAGCTTTAAAAAGTTTCAGGTTCTGTTCATCTTTGATGGTCTGGATGAAAGTCGACTTCGTCTGGACTTCAAGAAGAATCCAGTCCTGACTAACCCTTTAAAGTCCACCTCACTGGATGTTCTGCTGACAAACCTCATCATTGGGAAACTGCTTCCCTCTGCTCTCCTCTGGATAACCACACGACCTGCAGCAGTCAGTTTGATCCCAGATAACTCTATTGACAGGGCCATAGAGGTCAGAGGGTTCACTGACCCCCAGAAGGAGGTGTACTTCAGGAAGAGATTCAGAGATGATGAGGAGAAGGCAAGCAGGGTCATCTCCCACATCCAGAAATCAAAAAGTCTCCACATCATGTGTCACATCCCAGTTTTCTGCTGGATCACTGCTAAAGTTCTGGAGCAAATGATGAAGACCAGAGAGGGAGGAGAGCTGCCCAAGACCCTGACTGAGATGTACATAGAGTTCCTGCTGTTTCAGTTCACAATCAAGGAGGAAAAGTATAAAGAAGGAGCTGAAGAAGCTCTAGAGAACAAGAAGCTGATTGAGTCTCTAGGTAGTCTGGCTTTAGATCAGCTGCTGGAGGGAAACCTGATCTTCTATGACAAAGACCTCAAACGGTGCGGCATCAACATCAAAGATGCTGCGTTGTTCTCAGGAGTTTTCACTCAGATGTTTAAAAAGGAGAGAGGAACGCGCAACATCTCCGTCTACTCCTTTGTTCATCTGAGCATCCAGGAGTTTCTGGCTGCCGTGTACATGCTCCACTGCTTCACCAGCAGGAGGTCAGAGGTGATCAAGATGTTCCTGGGAGAAAAATACAAAAAAACTTCTCTAGATGAGTTCATGAAGAAAGTCATGGAGAAATCCCTTAGCAGTAAAAATGGCCACCTGGACCTGTTTGTCCGCTTCCTTCATGGTCTCACTGTGGAGTCCAACCAGAGACTCTTAGAGGATCTGCTGGGTCAGACAGAGAACAGTACGGGAACCAGGAAGGGAATGTTAAACAAAATGAAGAAAATATTCACTGGTTATAACTCTTATGACAGAATCTCTCATGACAGAATCATCTCCAACCTGAAGGAGATGAACACTAACAGAATCTCTGCTGACAGAAGCATCAACATCTTCTACTGTCTGGTGGAGATGAACGACGTCTCATTTTATCAGGAGATCCAACGGCTGCTGGATTCAGGGAAGGAGCTCTCAGAGACTGATTGTTCAGCTCTGGCCTTTATGCTGCAGATGTCAGAGGTTCTGGATGAGTTGGACCTGGAGAAGTACAACACATCAGATGATGGACGACAGAGACTGGTTCCAGCTGTGAGGAACTGCAGAAAGGCTCAGTGAGTCCAGATGTTTTCATTGTGTGAATGCTGACTCAGCACTATTATCCTCCTGTTTCTTCAAGTTGATTCTGGATGTTTTTGACCTTTAACCACTTCCTTCATCCTCTGGATAATTTCAACCATTCAAACATCTAAACATTTAGTTCATCCAGGACATCTGCAGCTTCTGGTTTTTAGACATTTTGATCTTTTTAAAATATTTAACTTTTTATCAGTTTTCAGGTTGAAATGAATAGAAACCCCTTAACTCTAGAAAATGTTTGTTTTCTCTAAGATCCAATCAGCCAGAGAGACGTTTTAAACATTAATCTCCTCTTCACTGATTGAGCTGCTGCTCCATAATTCACCTTTTAGGATATTTGACTGTTTTTATAAAATAATTCTTTAGATTTGATGGAAATTTGGACCATTAAAACAAACCATTGCATTAATTATAAACTTTGTGAACAGTGTTGATCTGCTTCATCCCGTCATCATCCTCACCTCTTCCTCCTCCCACTAGTTTCCTCTGAGTTTGTAAATAAGTCCAAAATGTGGTGATTGTTGTCTGGTTCCAGAAAAAGTCCTGGTTTCTGTCAGATCCTCCCAAAGCTCTGAGAATCTGCTTCCAGAGCTGGAACCATTTTCATCATCAGCTCTTCATCTGCAGCCTTTGTTGAAGCTGTTAGCTGTCCTCCATGAAGACCTGCAGAGACATGAGCTTCGCCTCTTTATACATCCCAGCCTCATTAGTTCCTGGAGAACTTTCACTGCTTCACCATGAAGATGCTGCTGGACCCAAACGCTCCGTCTCCTCCAGGGGTTTTGCTCTTCAGCTCTTTAGGAGGTTAGCAACAATTTCTTCTGACGTCCAAACCTTTGTTCCTCTGAGACGATGGACAGACAGACCACTGCAGAGACATGAGCTTCACCTCTTTAGACATCCCAGCCTCTTTAGTTCCTGGAGAACTTTCACTGCTTCACCCACAACTGGGAGCATCATGTGTCTGGTCTGCTCCCAGTTTCCTCTGTGGCATTGTGATGGACCGAGTTAAAACAGGAGGAGTCACAGGATATTAATTAGAAAAATAGTTTTTTTTATTTTAACCCAAAGATTATAAAAGGACAAAAAGATGAACTGAGCTCATAAAAGAGGTCAAAGAAACAAAACTGAACTCTGGCAAAAATGTAAACAAACTGGCTGCATAAACAAACATAACTGACCTAACAAAGAAATGACACACAGGGGTTTATATACTGGCTGATCAGACCAATTAAGACACAATAGGGGTAACTAAACAGAATACAATTACAAACACAAAAACAAATAACAGTACAGCTAAGTTTGGCTAAACTAAAGACTCTCAAAATGAAAATCAAAAATATTAAAGTTTAAATACTAATATTTACTTAAATACGTATCTAAACAAAGAAACTACAACTTTCCCCTGCCAGCAGGAGCGAGTGGTCCAGTCCAATCAGCATTAAGCTGCTGAGCCTCGGCCTCCATCTTTTGTCTGGCCTCCAAGGCAGGTAAGTACCGGCAAAACACAAACAAAAGGTCAGTCTCAAGCAAACAAATTAAACTTAAGTTGATACAAATACACATGCTAACTAAATGTGCGCGCCAACATAAAGGACAAATGTATCCAAATCAACTAATAAATGTTTTACTGAAGCTAAAGTGTTGTGTTTGAATGAAAAACAAATTGTGCATAAAAGTTACCGACTTCAAAGTGTGGCCATGGATTTGGCCATCACAGGCATCATTTAATCATCTGCTGCTGGGAGCCGCGTTTCTATAGAATATGCTACTATTATTAATGATGAGGAGGATTCTAGATGCTGCAGCAGCAGATATGGGCTAAACAAACCCAGAGAGGCCAGAGGTCCACAGCAGGCTGGACTTCCTGCTCTGCTCACTTCATTTATAACTCACTTCCTGCTTGGTGGAAGATCTCAAGGAGCCAAACGGTCTAGTCCAAGTCTGTGAGCAGTTCCTCCTCCTCTCCATCATCTCCAGTAGTTTCCTTCATCCAGCTCAGTCAGCCTCTGCATCAGCTGCTGCAGCTCCTTTGAGGCTCTGATGCTGCAGAGAAACTGAACTTTCCTTCACAGATGATAGAAGATCTTCAACATCTGACTGAGCTGAAGGTCTGAGGACATGAAGCCTGGACCAGAACCAGAACCAGAACCTGGACTGTAGTCAGGAACTGCAGACTCTCTGTTGGGTCAAACTCAGATGTTGATCAGATGATGACATCATGATGACATCACTGTTATCATATTTTATCTGTTTATGATCCAGATTGATTTCATTAGAACTGAATTTATTTCTTCTCTCATCACAGACTTGGTGGCTGTTGGATCCAAAAGGCTGAATGTGAAGTTGTGGCTTCAGCTCTGAAGTCCAACCCACATCTGACTGAACTGGACATAAATCTGATCATCATAACTGAAGGTGGAGATTCTGATGTGAAGAATGTGTCTGAGATCCTGGAGAGTTCAGTCAGTAAAGTGAAGAAACTGGGGTTTGTTTTTTCTATTTATACAATAAAATCATTCATTGATACTTTGATCCTTAGTTTAATTAATATTTAGTTGTAATATTTTAAAACAACTTGTTTAAATGTCAGATTCTAATTTCAAACAGTTTGACCTTATAAATAAATTATTTCCTTATTTCAGACTTTGAGATTATTGAACCTTTTCAGTTTTTAAAATGTTTCTGACTGATGAACAAACTGAGTAAAATAATCCAAATGAAGTTAATGATGGAGATGTTTCAGTTTGGTTGGTAAAGATTCAGATGGTTTTATTTCTGATTCTCATCTTTACATCCAGAATGAAATGTTGATCCTCCAGTCGAGCCACAAACACTGACCAGTTCAGATCACCATTAATGAAACATCTAAGAAGTGACTGATTGTAGAAAAGCAAATCTAGATGAGATGAATGACAGTGAGGTTTGCAGCAGCAGCAGGTTCCTCCCTCTGTCCTGAAGCTGTGGTTCTGTTGGGCCGGGTCAGAGAGGAACCATCCTCTTCAGTCGGTTGGAGCCTCGTCTCTGTGATGAAGCTTCATCAGGTCTCGTCTCCTGAGGAAATAATGGCCTCCATTGATTTCAGCAGCTTTAAGAAGAACCCAAAGCCATTCATGAATAAACTGAGTGGTTCTGATCCGGTTACCAAGTCGGGTCTCCAGCCGATGATCAGAACCAGCAGAAATAGCTCAGCTCATCCAGGCTGCTGCTCAGAGAAAACTGAGTTTCTTTGTTGATCAAATGTTCTGGTTCTGCTGGTTTGGACTCTTTAACCCAGTTTGACTGGATCAGATGTTAGAATCAGTTCATCAAGTTTCTTTTACATTCAGGGAAATTAATTTTCTACATTTTATTATTTATTTGTTCATATTTCAGTTTTAACTGCATCCTGTTGGCTTCAGCTCATCTTTTATTCTTTATTCAGATTTTATGGCTGCAGTTTGTCAGAGACCAGCTGCACGTCTCTGTTCTCAGCTCTGAAGTCCAACCCGACCCATCTGACAGAACTGGGCCTGAGCGGATCCAACCTGGAAGGTTCTGGACTGAAGGAGCTCTGTGGTTTTCTACAGACTGAAGGCTGCAGACTGGAAACATTGAGGTTTGTAATTATATAATTATTGATATTGTCGAGGAATCTGGTATGAGTATGTGAGATCTGTCCAGGTATACGCAGAAAAATGGAATAAAGGCCTGGGAAATAACAGTATACCCTGAATAATGATTAAATGATGATTATAAGTGATAAGTGTTTATAAAGTGACAATACACAGGCCAATGAAGAAATGTCTGTAATGTATGATCAAAACATGTATTCTGTACTTTTGATTAAGTAAGTATTATAATAATGTATACTCTGTACTCCTAATCAGTTGATGTTCTGTACTTATACTCAAGTGAATGATAATAGTTTACATTATGAAAGGCTGGAGGTTATACTTTTGAGTCAACTAACAAATAACATGATTATATAAAATCAGCATGTATTATTAAAAACCATGGATACTGTGGTAAGGGAAAGAATACTTCTCACTGAGCAAAAGGCGAGGGGTGAGTCATCAAATGGGGAAGGAAGGCAAGGGTGCGGCAGGACCGGAAACAGATGGTCAAGGGGGAAAAGGGAACTGCCTCGATGAAAAAGGGAACTGCCCCGATGAAGCGAGGAGACAGGAATGAGTCATTGGAAACTTGAGAAAGAGCCCGGTACTTCCCACAGGCAGCCCTGCCTCGCAGGACATCAGGTACTGACATAATGCGATGGGCAGGTTCCATGGAAACACAGTGCATAAATACTGATGTACGGGACAGAACGAGCGTTCTTCGTCCGCAGCGCAGAAAAGGAGTCTTCAGAGGAAGCTGTCTAAAGATCAGCGGAGGATTACACCGAGGGACCAAGGGAAACTTACTCCACGACTTCACGCTGCCTAGAAGGGACGAGCTCCACCCGCCACCAACCCTGGTTCCAGATCTGACCTAATCCTCTGCCTCTACTCAACGCTCTCAACCCCGGCACAGCTGACTTGGGGAAGAGACGGAGGTCTTTAAAGACAGAGTCTGCACGTTCAATGGAAAGCGTGAGCCTTCTCTCCGCTTCTCTTCAGTGAAGAGGACTTTGCTCCGGCTGGACAAAGACTCTGACCAAGGACCTCAAAAGATTACAGCTGCCGAGACCAAAGACCATCGGGTATGAGTTGACCAGCTTCCCCCAAAGCCTCGCTCAGTGAATTCAGAAACCGGTTAGGAATGAGAACAAGGAAAGGAAGTGATTAATCCAAGTTGATTTCATTATATTTTTTTGCTTCTTTTATAACTTTTGGAAATTTAATCTGTTGTCATATGCCCCTGCTAAAGCTTGCTTAATAAAATTGTAATTCTAAAATTCTAATGAAAATTGTGAACAGTGAGTTTAATTGAGTCAGTCTTAATTATTGTTGGTTCTCCTAAGAACCAACAATAATTCCTAAGAACCAACAAAGCCTCTGGTGGTACTCACCAGAGGCTTTGTGTTTTCCTCTGGTGAGTGTTAAAATAATGACCCTGGGACTTAAATCTAAGTCACTAAATTTAATCTAGCCGTTAACAAGTGCCGTTATTTTAGGAGAGGAGCTACCGTTAACAGGAGTGGTTGTGGGGTTATGTCGCTGTGAGGGCTACTCAGCGGATTGCCCCTCAACTGTAAAGGGTCATAACTTCTGGATCGTAGGTAGTCAGAGCTAGACGAGTCCTTTCCGACCCCAGTTTAAACAGATAATTCTCCACAAACTATCGCTAGGGTAAGACCCGAGTTTCTGGGGGTTTTCCGGACCTGTTGGACAGAGAACTGGGCAGTAGTGAGTCCAAAGAGTTGTGAGGAGTGGGCGGGACTTACTATTTGGTAGTAACAGACATGGCGTCCCTGGGTGGGCCCCACCCTAATGAGTAGGAGGGCCCTACTTTGACCAAGTCAGTAAAAACAGACGAGAGGGTCTGAATAGCTCACTTGGGAGACCAGCTCTTAGGAAATAGAGTTGGGAGCGACTGATGAGGCTTATCAGTCGCGACCCTTGCAGTAACTGTACAGCGTGCAGGCGAGGGAAAAGCTTCCGCTTAAGATGAACAGCTGCATCAAGAAGGGAAGCCAGTAGCCAACCTAGCCTAGACCCATCCCTGCTCTACGGTACCCTGAGAGGCTTTGGGGGATAGGCGACTCGGAGACAAAGACAATCATGGATGACGCGGGCGAGACTACAGAGCACCGAACATCAGACATGGAACTGGAGTCCAGTACCTCCAGGACCGAGAGGGAGGAGGAGCTTCGCCTCACCCAAACCACGATACGGCAACTTCCAGTAAGGCTGATACTGTTGGGCGACGGGTACGACACCTGGACGATACCAAACCAGCGGATGCTCTGCCAAGCCCATCATACTGGAGACCCAAAGGGGTCGCGGATTCTGATGGAATTGTCATTGGAGCATCGACCGATCTACTTCTGCACCCAGCTCAGGGAGAGTCACAGGCTGGCGATCGCCCGGTGCCCAGTGAAAATCGTCAAAAGGACGGAAGTTAAAGAATGGCTAGAGTGGTTCGCCGACCTCCTGGACGAATGGCCTGACGGCCAACTACGGATGATGGACAGCCCGTCTAAGAAGTACGACGGCATAGTAAAGCTGGCGGCGTTAGCTGCCGGCGTGGATGGGATCCTGGTGGAACCTGGGACTCGACAAACGTCCCGCTACACCGAGTGCGCGGAAGTCTTGGAGAAAATTGAATTATACAAGGAAAAGAGAGAAGCGTACCAAGCAAGGGACCTTGTAGACTCGGAGGTGGCTGAAGCTCCTTCTCGGCAGACCAGCCGAGGCCCGTCCCCTCGGCCGGAACGGCCCCTGATAGACCTGACGGGGGACCACGACGATGAGGAGATCCAGAACAAACCCCCTGGGCCGTCGGGCCAGGGAGCCCCGAGCGGAGCACTGGCCTGGGATCTTGATGAGGAACAGTGGAGAGCGGCGGCAGAGGAATGGTCCCCGAGGAGTGACCCGAAAAGCAAGCCCATGCCGCAGGCCCACAGCACGGAGAGAAAGGCACCAGCTTCTCCGCCGCCGCCATCGGGAAACAGCTCGGACGACGAGGAGAGCGACAAGGACAAAAGAGGGACTTATAGCCCCAAGAAAAAGACTCAGAAATCAAACACCCGGAGAAGGCCCCGAGAACTGCCCCCGCTGCCAAAAAAAGCCATCAACATCAGACTGCAGACTGGGCTCAAAGTGCATCAACTCGTCGGAGAACCTTGGGAGATCGAAGGCGATGGGCTGATCGTATTCACGGATAAGAAATACAAAGTCCACAACCGAAAGTTCAGGTCAGAGCTTACACTCCAGGCTGGGGATGACTACCGGAAGGATCTACACCGGCTGAGAGCTGCGGACAGTAGGATGACGGACAGGGAAGTAGTCACAGTGAATGGCTACAACCTGACCTAAGGGGAGATTATTCTGGTCCCTATTGACGCTTATAAGAAAGGAGACAACCTCGAAGATTACCGGAAGAAGATGTGGCACGGCCTGGAGCGAGGACTTATAACCGCCCATAACCGACACATGCGAAGGGTTGTGGTGAGCGTGCAGGGACTAAGGTCACCGGATCTGCAGGGAGACACCGCTCAGTCGGTCGCGGAGAGAGGGGTGATGTCCATAGTCGCAACTAACAGCCACTTCTTCACTATTCGTGAGGTGGTGGTAGTAGTCGACCCCCAATTACATCAACTCCGGACCGAGCAAGGTGTGCGGAAGGCTGCGGAGACGGAGAGACAGTACCGCGCCGAACGCCAACCTCCAGAAACCAACGACCACCCCTGGGGGGTCCAGGGAGGTGACCTTCCAGGGGACACTCCGGTTGGACCAGCTAAAGTCATTAAGACGGCGAAAGTAAGATTGAGAACGTATCCAGTCGAACCGGCAGACAGGGCAGCAGAATACATCCGAAAGCTCTCGATTGAACCGGAAGACGAAGGACAACAAAACCATGATGTGGACCGGCCAAAGAAGGGACCGCAGGTGGACGTTGAAGACGGATTTACAAAACCGGCAAAGATCCAGCCGTTGAATGGCCCCTGGAGTACACCCCTTCGACAGTCGCAGTTCAGCGACATCAGCGACCCAGAAGAAGAGCAAGGGCAGCAGGAGGGCGAGGACCGTGCGGAGGAGGGGGAAGAGAGCGAGCATGAGAGCGCTTTTTCTGACCCATGACTCCCCCTGGCTAATTACAAACCACTCCGAACGGGCCAACATCGAGGAAAGAAGAATGAGGTGGAGGTATATGACATCGAAAGAACCTCCGAAAGACTGGCGAGAGACGTAACCTGGGGCCCAGTTCAAGCCAAAGATGGGAGACAGGCGTATGTACCGGAGGTCGGCCAAACCGACTATCGGGTACCGCCAGAATGGTCCAGCCACCTGGAAGACCGAGTTACCCTCGGGGTCGAGGCGACCGTGGGAGAATGGGCCAATATTCTGATGGCGCCCTCCCGTTCCACGCTGGCGGTGTACAATTCCCTGACTTCCAACTTCAAGATGAACTACATTGGAATCATGCATGACGTAATGCTGAGGCGTCTAAAGAAGGCCGCCTTTAAGCATTCCCGAGAGACTCAGCAAAGGCTGGATGAGGTGTCCGCCGACGAGGAAGAGCCACCAGATGCCTCAGCAAGGCCGACGGAGCAGAAAATCGAGAGAGTGACTTCTCCCCGGCTGGAGAGAGAAGTTGCTCAAAATCATCGCCTCGGCGGAGGTGGCCAGATTTAAGAACGATTGCGGAGATTTGGGCCAAAGGTTTGTGCACCAGATTGAAGGTGGGGTGCACCCCCCTGTTCGACAATACCCCCTGAATCCAGGAGCAGTCGAAGAAATGGACAAAATAGTGAAGGAGCTGAGTTCCCTGGGAATCATCAGAGAGGAACTCAACCCAATCACAAACAGCCCCATTCAGGCGGTAAAGAAACCCGAATCGGCAGGAGGGGGTTGGAGGCCAGTAATCAACTTTAAGGCTCTGAATCGGAGAACGGTGGCAAATAGAGCCAGCCTGATCAACCCACAAGGCACCCTGAAGACACTACGGGTCAAAAAATTCAAGTCCTGCATCGACCTGGCTAATGGATTTTTCTCTCTCCGTCTCGCGAGGCAGTCCCAGGGTAAGACAGCATTTACCCACAAAGGCAAGAGCTATGTTTGGCAGAGATTACCCCAAGGCTATAAGAATTCACCGAACGTTTTTCAGTCAGCTGTGATGGAAGTACTGGGAGACGTGGGGGCAACTGTGTACATAGATGATGTGTTTATTGCCGATGACACCGAAGAGGAACACCTGGTGAGGTTACGGACAGTGATCGAGAACCTCACCAAGGCAGGCCTAAAACTGAATCTCAAGAAGTGCCAGTTCGGACAATTCCAA